>NC_057811.1:52106569-52406569 GCF_018294505.1 Triticum aestivum
TCCCCCGCTCCACCGCCGCCGCCGACCCCCGCACCCTCCCCTGTCTCCTCGCTCGGTTCCCCCGAACGGAATCGGCTGAGTGCACCACCCACCCCCTAGGGTTCAAGTCGCCGCTGCCGGCCCTCCGCCGCGGTGCGCCCAGCTGGCGAACCCTCACGGCGCCCGCCTCCCCGAGCGCGGCTACCGCGCGTCACCGCGGCCAGCGACCGCCCCGTGCTCTGTCGTCATGCCTAGGAGCTGCGCCAAGCTCTGCTACGCCGTCTTGGAGGACCCTCGCCATCGTGGGTCCTGTCGCCCCCCACTTGCCAAGGTGCGGCTCCCCCTCTTCTCGCCCCCACTCCAAAATGCTTCTTTTCAGTACAAGATCACTGAAAATTTAGTCTATCTTGAAGCTTGGGAGATTCTTTGGCAAGTTCACTGTAAAATTGAGTACAAGATCTCTGAAAATTTTCAGGAGTCTATGTTCTGTGGTCACTGAATTTTCTGAAGTGTATGTTTACTGAAATTTTTGAATTTTCTGGAGTGTGTGCATTGGGGTGCTCCGGGGAGAGAGGATTCATGGCCATCCTATCTAGTTGCTGGGTGGAAAACTTGTTAGGTTCATAGTATTCATCAAGATTGGATGATAAACATATGGGTTTAGTTATGTTCATAGCAGCAGCACCAAGATTGGATTGATGTGGCTCCTCTTTTCTTGTGACATGTACTCACTGAATTTTAATTGACAGTAAAATTCAGTGTAATTTTGGTTAACTGAATTAAATGTAAATTCAGTTAACTCATAAAATTAAGTGAAACATTTGGTCTGATTGAAATGCAGCAAGGTTTTTGGGGGTCCTAATTAGTTTTCTTACAAAAACATGCTTAAATAGCAGCAAGTTTGAATACAGTGTATGCTCTGTAGCTTGTTTAGAAAGATCACTGAATACAGTTTCTTGGGGGTCCTACAACTTCGATCATCCTGGTATTTCACTTTTCATGTTGATTGGAAGTATGCTACCTTTGTTAGTGATCAGAGAACGAGCTGTCTATTGTTTCGTGTGTATTTGATGAAATCTCTGATGATGTGCCGTGTCTCCAGATCTGGAGACCAATCAGGACAAGAGCAAGGGCCAGCAGCAGTTCGACAACTACAAGGAGTGCAAGAATAGAGAGGTTCACCTTTGTTTCCCCAATTCTCTCTAGCCTTTTTCTGATGGTATATGATGGATGGCTTCCAATTGATGCGCCAATCTGTTTTTTTCTTGTAACATGCGTTTGTTTCGTGCAATTGCTGAATGTTCATGGGGGCTGTGGCTTGTGTCGAACAACAAGTGCCAAACTTGGAACTGAAACTTGTTTGTAGTGGACCTGGAGCTTAGTTCTTCAAGTATAACCTTTTAAAGAAAAAGTCGATGCACCTTACAGTTAAATTTTTTGTTTGGCCAACTGTTTTAAGCACTGTTGGTACGACATGAACTGGACTTCTTGTGCCAAAATCTGTGAACTGCGTATTTTTATATAAAAATGTTTGGTTCTGTTGTAGAGGAAAATGATCTAGTGGTAGTAGTAGAAGTTCTGAGCATTTAGTTGTTTGTCTATTAAAAAAAGATCAACTAAAAAGAAGTGCAAGCCACTTTGGTGCTGAAATGTGACATTGCCATGGCTGATTGTTCTGAACGGTTCACCCACACCCAATGGGCATGTTTAAATGCAATTCAAGTACAAATTTGAAACTTTAAAGGAACTGCACTTTTTTGCAAGAGAGAGATAGCACAAGAGAGAGATAGCACCTTTTTTACATGTCTCATAGTAGTTGCTTCAATTTTTTTATACAATTAGCCTTAAATCACAGGTAAGTTGCCCCCTATGGGTTTACTCTTTTCGGAAACAGCGATCCACGGCTCATACATGCATGAACTATTTTCTATGGCTATATACTTGAAGTCTTGAAGTACATATGGCATAGTTTCTTTTTCAAGTTCTTACACGAAATTGTGTCTTTTACCCAACGGCTTATCTATGTGTGAAAGGAGCTAAACCAAGTTTTTACAAGTATCCCCAGTCATTTAGGGTCTGTTTGGATAGTGTCCACACTGAATCGTGTCTGGCTTGGAGCCTCCCTAAACTGTGCCTGGACAGTGTTTGGTTGCTGTCCTGGCACTGTTTCCCTGCCTCGTTAAGCGGAGAGGGGTGTGCAAGTTTTGTCACCTGTTTTTTGTTACATATACTTCGGGTGCTGTTGGGGGCTTCCTGCTCAATGATTTTGCAGGTACCCCGAGAGGCCCTTGAGTTTGCCGGAATGTCGATTAACTTCCGTTCCGGCAAATTCAGGTACTCCATATGTCCTATTTTCAGCAAAGGTCATGCTGAAATTTTCCGTGAATTTTAGCATGACTTTGCTAAAAATAGGACATATGGGGTACTTGCGACTAATGCATGGGCCGGGGTATCTTACTACTTAATCTGTAGATTTCCAAAATTGTTCCTTGACAATTATTGGCAACTAGCTGTATTCCTCTATCTGAGATATTCTGTGTACAAGCAATATATATCCAATCAGTGGGATAAAAAGCTACAAGAAAGTAGAGCTGGACATGTAAGATGCAATCTACTAATGCTTCATTATCACCATGTTATGCTCAGCCCAACACCACACCACACCTTCATTTGGTTCTTTCGTGTTGGATCGGGTTACTGGTTATGCTTATAGCTGATTTATTATTACACCACACCTTCAAAGGATCTTTTCCCAGTACCTTCATTCTGATAGTGGATTTCTACCCATAATATTTCACTAAGTCCTAGAGACATAGCTGTATCCTCTACTTTGGCAGTTGATTTGTACACAACTAATTGCTGCTTAAACCCCTTCCCAGGACTACATCTTAGATATGGCAAAATAGGCTATACTGCATCCATATGTCCACTCCTAGGATCAAGCATGTATCTGTCTACCACACTTGCGGCATAGGCAATGCCTGGTCTTATATGCCTTAAGTATAGGAGTCCCCCAACAAATCTGGCATCTCTTAGTACATTCTAAGAGATTTGCAGATTCCAAGGTAAATTCTATAGTTCCAAACAAGTAAGCATGAAATAGGAATGTAAATATGTGCACCTGATTCATGTAAAAGAAGATTAATGTTGCATATTCCAATAAAATTGTGATAAAGAGAGCACCACCTATATATATATATTGAGTATTGATTCAGCATCACATGCTTTTTTGGAGATTGATATAGCAAAAATATTTGTAGAAGAAGATCAGGGGTACCTAGGCGATATCACAAAACATCTCTCAATTGATCCCAAAACACCTAGGCAATATCACAAACATCTCTCAATTGTTCCTTGACAATAACCAACTTTTTGGCGACATTCCTCGAGAATTAGGTTATTTGGTCAACTTAGAGATCTTGTTCCTTGACAATAACCAACTTTGTGACCAAACTTTTTTCCTATTTAGAGCGAAACATGGCCCACAACGATGAGGCCGGCGGTTCGGGCAAGGCATTCTGGGAGCTGTCCCAGTAGATGGAGGAAGAACCTCACCGCTATGAGGACTCCGCGGAAGACACCGATCCTGACTACACAATCCCTATGACACCACGAATGGTGCCGCCGAGGATGCCACCACTGATGATGGCAGCGCACGCATAGATGGCAGCCAGCCGAAGAGGCAACGGAAGGACCGGCGCCCGAACGTGCTCGGCACCGTCAAGGAGGAATTTACTGAAGTGTCCTCCGAGGGGCATCCAACGGCGCCCAAAGAATTAGTCAAGGGGTACGTGGGACAGCTCGGGTGCATTCTCCGGAGCACCGTCTCGATTAACACCGAGAACCTAAGGCATCGTGACCGAGGGAATTTGCGCAACCTCCACTTCACGAAGCTGCACGAACGATACAAGTTCCCCGGTGACTTCGCAAACACACGCCTGTCGGGGAATAAAGTGAACAGTGCCGCCCTCACAAAGATGAGCACAGCCCTAGCTACTTGGAGATCCGCGGTGAAGAGAATGATTGAAAAAGGTGATAGTTATGAGAAGATCAAGGAGAAAAATCCTTCGATCAGCGAAGCTGACTACTTGGAGTTCAAGATCAAGTGCGAGAGCAATGCAACCGTGGAATCAAGTCAGTGGGGGAAAGAGATGCGGGACTTGGACTTAGGGGTCCACAAACTCGGTCCCGGCGGTTAGAGAGTGGCGGAACCTATATGGGACAAGGAGGACGCGGAGCGTGCCGAGCAAGGCCTACCGCCCCTCTTCGAGAAATACCGTGACAAGCAGACCAGGAACTATGTCAGGGCCTGGTACAAGATTGACCCAGTAACCAAGGAGCTTACCACGGATCCGAAGACCAAGGCTCTTGAGCTTGTTCTGGTAAGGAATGCACCCCCGCGTAATTAGCTCCATATGGTTGCATTCTAATTAATGAAGCCAAATTTCTAAATGGTTCACGTTCCTTCCGCAGGACACTGAAAGCAGTAGCGCGGGGTAGTCTAAGAGGTCCCCTTGGACACCACTTTAAATAGGGCGTTGAACGTAATGAAAAACAAGGATAAGCTCAGTAAGCCGTCGTCAGCTGGTCGTGTGGCCGGCAAAGGCTTGTCCTCAAAATGGTCGGAATACTATACCGCTGGGCGAAAGGAGAGAAAACCAGCTCGGAAAGCCAGGAGCGTGAGGTTCAAGAACTCAAGGCACAAGTGGAGCGGATTTCGGAGATAGTCGAAGAGCAAGTGCGAGACCAACTGGGAGCGACGATCACCGCCATTGTGCCTACCTTGATTGAGGGGCTGCAGGCGTGGATGGCGGGCGGCTAACAGGGGCCGCCCCCGATTCCCAGCTTCATGGGCAGCAACTCGCGCAACGCGCCGGCGGCGCCATTGGTGTCTCCGGTGGAGGCGTCATTGGTGTCTCCCGCGGCGGCCCCGACATTGCAGCTTAACGCACCCGGGTGTGGGAAGAATACGTCGGCCGGCACCTCGGCAGCAAGCGTCCCCTCTGTCACTTGCACGCCCGCCGTTGGCGGTGCTTCGACATTAGCCGAGCTCGACGCCATCACGGTAACTAATTAAGCCTCTCGGCCGATGACTTCATCTCCTTGCCTTTGACTGGGCATCCCTGACGCCCTACATGTTTTCGCAGGGCGCCGCCGACGTTCCATGCACTCTCCTGCACTTCATGGATGGTGAGTTGATCGATGTCGCCAAGGCCAGAATCGTTCAACCGGGCAACCGCCTGTTCCACGGTAATCCGATGCCACCCAACGTGTATAGGGTTCAACTGGTTCGGGTGCTGCGGGGCTGCGATGACTTGTTACCTCCGTTCCGACCCCCTGGGGCCGACGAAGATGATGTGATGACCCTCAGCGCCTGCTTAAGCTGGCCCCTGCTTTGGCCGAAGAGCCAGATTCGTCTGGGGGCGGGGGACACCACCCCACAGACAACACCGCCAGTCGTGCCGGCGCCAAGCCATGGCAAGGCCGCCGCAACACTACCGGACATGCCGGACATGCATATGGCACAGGATCCGGACATGCATATGGCACAGGATCCAGATGACAACGGCGACGACGACGGTACATTTACCAACGTCGATAAGTACTTCAACGAACATGGGTACGGTGACGAATTCTTGGGGCCTCCTTCTCAAGAACCCAACCCTGCAAAAGACGATCACGATCTAGCTGGTACCGCGGAGAAACCAAATTGCAACAGGCGTCGTCTGGCATTCAGTTCTCAGGAGACGCCTCCAGCTGCCGCCTTCACCGAGCCTCAGATAGCCGAGGTGCGAAATATTATCAGCCCCAACACACTCAAAAGGCGGTCTCTGAGCAGAACTCGATCCCATTATAGCAGAAGAAGAAGGGACGGAAAAGAAAGAATAACAAGGGGGCGAGCCAGCCGACACCGAGTACGATCCGTGCTCAAGACAGGCCACCTTCACCTAAGGATATCTCGAGGAGGGTGCATGTGGCGGGTAGGCCGATGCTACCGACTAATCTACTCAATGCTGCAACCGGTGCTATGCGGAGTCTGCATGACAGTGTTCTTTCTTTGGAGAAGCGGCGTCTCTCCGAGAATGATGTGGCATACCCGGTTTTCGTGGCCAAGGTGCCAGAGGGCAAGGGCTTTGTGGATAGCGCCATCGGGGGTATGATCGTCCTGCGATTTGATGACATCTTCGCTATGTTTAACCTTCATCCGCTGCACTACACCTTCGTTCGACTATTTTTGCTGAGTATGGAGATGCGGATCATTAGAGACAAGACCCCGGACATCGTGATAGTCGACCCCTTCTACATGCGTGCCAAGATCTTGGGCAGCGCTGGGGACCGGCAAGTCGCGAGTTCATACCTCGAAGGCGTCATTCTGGCAAACCCAGATAAGGATAACTTCCTCGTGCCTTACTTTCCCGAGTAAGTCATCCCCTCACCGCCCCGTAACATATGATTTCTTAGATTTCGATTGTTCTTTTTTTCTAACATTCCGTGTTTTGTGCAGTGACACACATTGCACACTCATCCTCTTAAGCCCGAAATATTCCATGGCCACGTATTTCGACTCGGACCGTCAGTCGAAGAAAGACTACACAAATATCAAGAAAGTTCTTGATGATGTTCTCCCCGGCTACGCCAGATCTGGAGGCACCTTCAGCAGGCCAATTCGTAGGTACGACAAGCACGTGTTCACCCACAATTCGACGTTCCCCTGCGTCAAGCAGCCGCCTGGCGGTCAGAAGGATGCCTACTACACCCTCCATCACATGCGGGCGATCGTACGGGACCATAATCACCTTCTGCTACCAAATAATCTCAAAGATTGGGCCGCACGCTTGTCGGCAATCCAGGACGCGGACATCAGACAAGAATTCTTTCGCATCCAGTCGGAGTTTGCGGAAATCATCCATCAAGATGTCCTTCGTACCTCGGGGCAGTTCTACCTCAGATATCAACCGTCCAACAGTGAGATAGAAACAACGCTACAAATGCAGGCTGACAACGCCCGCGATTTCATGACCATCACGACAGACGGCGGCTTCATCCACGCTCCGGTCCCTGAGTCGAGTCGAAAGTAGTGATGCTATGTAGTTCTGAAATATCGATTAGCTCATGTTGTAATTAAACTTTAATGAACTTGTATGTCTCTTTGGTTTGGACAGTCGTTCAACTTATATGTAATCGATGCTATTTATTAGTAGGACCATGAATCGTGCTATTAATGTCTTGATTTTCTCTTCCGATCCTTTTGTTGCGTACTTATATATTGCTTATGTATTGTCTGTGAATTGCTACTAACGTTTTGTTTGGCTAGTGCATAGAGATGCCGTCGTATGTCGTGTACAAGGGTAAGGTTCCCGGAGTCTACGGCGACTGGGAGGAGTGTCGGAGACAGGTTCACCGTTTTCGCGGTAACAGTTACAAAGGGTACACCACTAGGGCGGAGGCGGAAGCTAGATACGCGCGCTATCTAGTGGGAGAGAGGAGGGACCGGAGGATGAACCGGATGAAGACCAGTTTCATCGCGATGATGCTAATCGTGATGACCGCAGCTCTCTTCTATGTGATGGTAGTTTAGATGATCGATATCGACTTGTAATGTGAGGACAAACTCGCTACTCGTGGTCTCGAGACTTGTAATGTTCTAACTTTGTCCGGTCTTTTGAATTTGGAGACTAATATGATGAATTGTATTTGGAGACTAATCTTCTATTGTATTCGATAAATCTGCTGTTTATATGTTGTGTTGTCTATATTCTGTGCAGTAATATATTTTGTAACCTGTGCAAATATCAGAAAAGAAAAAATAATAATTGCTAATATTCATACTAGTGGCGCACCACACTGCACTTTAGTGGCGCACTGCAATAAACACACTAGTGGCGCATTATCTAGAAGTGCGCCATTAGTAACCCAGAGCACAAGGTAAATATGGCCCCCGGGAGGCATATTAATGGCGCACCGTTTGACATACTAATGGCGCACTCCTTGGTGCGCCACTATTGTCTGGTATACTAATGGCGCACCAGGGGTGCGCCATTAGTATTAGTTACTAGTGGCGTGATGATAGTGGCGCACCGGTAGTGCGCCATTAATGGCCAAAACAGGTGCGCCACTAATTAGCCTTTTCCTAGTAGTGTTTAAGGGGTCCAACCATATCCAATCCCCAGACCGCAAAAGGCCAAGTGATGGGGATTGTTTGTAGGGCGGTGGGGGGCATGTGGCTTTGGTTGGCGAAGAGTTGGCATCCAACGCAACGTTGGACAAGGTCCTGTGCATCTGCTTGGGCCTTCGGCCGGTAGAATCCTGTACGGAAGGCCTTGCTAACAAGGGCTCCAGCTGCGGCGTGGTGCCCGCCTAGACCGGCATGAATTTCAGCCAGGAGCTGCCGCCCCTCCTCCTCGGAGATACACCTTTGAAGGACTCTGGTAGCGCTTTTCTTATAGAGCTCTCCGTCATGAACCATGTAGGCCTTCGAACGCCGAACAATGCGGCAGGCCTCATTCCGATCCTCACGAAGTTCTTTCCTATTGAGGTAAGCCAAGAAAGGTTCGGTCCATGGGGCAATGACTAGCATAATGAGATGGGCCGATGTTGTTATTTCGGTCGCGGAGCCACCGATGATATCTATGTGTTCGGCCTCTGGGCTTGTGCTCGGATCCGGACTAGTGTTGCCGCTTTCCCCCTGCCACACAACGGATGGCTTGAAAAGCCTTTCCACAAATATATTAGGTGGGATGGGGTCGCGCTTGGCGCCAATACCAGCGAGAACGTCCGCCGCTTGATTACTTTCACGGGCCACATGATGGAACTCGAGCCCCTCAAACCGAGCCGACATTTTTAGGACGACATTATGATAGGCCGTCATCTTTGGGTCTTTGGCATCGAAATCTCTATTTATTTGAGATATTGCCAGGTTTGAGTCTCCACGCACTTCTAGGCGTTGTATGCCCATGGAGACAGCCTTCCGGAGACCATGCAACAAGGCCTCGTATTCGGCTGCGTTGTTGGAGTCTGTATATAGTATTTGGAGTACGTACTGAACGACGTCTCCAGTAGGGGACGTTAAAACGATGCCCGCTCGTAGCCCTGCCAGCATTTTGGAGTCATCGAAATACAGAATCCAATTGGAATATGTGCCATACTCTTTAGGGAGTTCGGCCTCTGTCCATTCGGCAACGAAGTCAACCAGTACTTGGGATTTAATAGCTCGACGTGGTTTGTATGTAATGTCGAATGGGAGGTGCTCAATGGCCCATTTGGCAATCTGGCCCGTGGCATCGCGGTTGTTTATAATGTCATTGAGTGGTACTTCGGAAGCTATCGTAATCAAGCACTCCTGGAAGTAGTGAAGGAGCTTTCGGGATGCCATCAAGACCGGGTATGCTATCTTTTGATAATGGGGGTACCGGCATTTGTATGGTGTGAGGACAGTGGATACATAGTATACTGGCTTCTGAAGCGGGAATTTGTGTCCGTCCTCTTCTCGTTCAACGACGAGCACGGCGCTCACCACCTGATGTGTTGCCGATATGTATAATAACATCGGTTCACCAACGTTTGGCGCGGCCAGGATTGGGTTGCTCGCAAGAAGGGTTTTTATTTCCTCCAGTACGGCTGTTGCCGAGTCCGTCCACTCGAAGT
The DNA here is from genome assembly GCF_018294505.1 of Triticum aestivum. Classification (NCBI taxonomy): domain Eukaryota; kingdom Viridiplantae; phylum Streptophyta; class Magnoliopsida; order Poales; family Poaceae; genus Triticum; species Triticum aestivum. Next base: position 52,116,194 of record NC_057811.1, read on the forward strand.
GATCGGTTCGCCGTAGAAGGCGATAGAGTGGCAGTGCCTTTTCTCCCAATCTAGAGATAAAGCGGCTTAGAGCTGCCACACAACCCACGAGTTTTTGGACTTGTTTCAGGTCTGTTGGCGCAGCCAATTGTGACAGAGCTCGGATTTTGGCTGGATTTGCTTCAATTCCTCTGTTGGAAACGATGAAGCCCAGCAGTTTTCCAGCGGGGACGCCGAAAACGCACTTTTCCGGATTGAGCTTAATGTCATACGCGCGGAGGATGTCGAATGTGAGACGTAAATCGTCTATTAGTGTCTCGACGTGCCAGGTTTTGATGATGACGTCGTCGACATAAGCTTCAACTGTCTTGCCGATCTGTTTCTCCAGGCATGTCTGAATCATGCGTTGGTATTTGGCGTTGGCGTTCTTAAGCCCGAAGGTCATGGTGTTGAAGCAGAATTGCCCAGATGGGGTAATGAATGCTGTTGCAGCTTGATCGGACTCCTTCATTTTGATTTGATGGTATCCGGAATATGCATCAAGGAAACACAGTGAGTCGTGTCCTGCGGTAGCATAGATGTTTTGATTGATGCGGGGGAGAGGGAAGGGATCCTTAGGGTAAGCCTTGTTGAGGTCTTTGAAATTGACGCACATGCGCCAGGATTTGTCCTTCTTTGGTACCATCGCCAAGTTTGCCAGCCAGTCCGGATGTTTTATTTCTCTAATGAATCCGGCCTCAATTAGCTTGGCTAACTCCTCCCCCATGGCTTGTCGTTTGGGTTCGGAAAAGCGCCGCAGTGCTTGTTTGACTGGTTTATATTCCTTTAATATATTGAGACTATGCTCGGCCAGTTCACATGGGATTCCAGGCATGTCAGAAGGCTGCCAGGCGAATATATGCTAGTTTTCGCGAAGGAAATCCCTTAGTGCGGCATCGACCGTTGGGTCTAGTTGTTCTCCAATAGATGCTGTTTTCTAGGGGTCCATTGGGTGGACCTGGAATTTGACTATTTCTTCTGCCGGCTTGAAGGAGGTGGATTTGGGTCATTTGTCTAAGATCACATCGTCCTTATCCACCGTAGAGCGCAGTGCGGTTAATTCTTCGGCCGCGAGGGCTTCAGATAATGCCTCAAGGGCCAGGGATGCGCTTTTGTTTTCGGCGCGGTGTGCTATGTCTGGATCACTAACAAGAGTGATTATGCCGTTTGGTCCGGGCATTTTGAGTTTCATATACCCATAATGAGGTATAGCTTGTAAGCGTGTAAAAGCGTCCCGCCCCAACAGGGCGTGGTATCCGCTGCTGAAAGGAGCCACTTGGAAGGTGATCTCTTCAGTCCGATAATTCTCCGGCGTGCCGAATACCATGTCAAGTGTGATTTTTCCCGCGCTCCGCACCTCCCGACTAGGAATGATTACTCGGAAGGTCGTGCTGCTTTGCTTGATGCGGCTCCTGTCTATTTCCATTTTTGTGTAGTGTATCCTCATATATGAGGTTTAGTCCATTGCCGCCGTCCATCAGGACCTTGGTGAGTCTAAAGTTGTCCACGATGGGATTGAGGACTAATGCGGCTGGCGCTCGGACTGTCTTGTATTTCGGCTCGTCACCGGCATTAAAGGTTATAGCCGTGTTGTTCCAAGGGTTTATCGCGGCGTTTTGGCAGACTTCGGCGAGGTTGCGGAGTGCCCTTTTGCGTTTACTGTTTGAAGCGAATGTCTCGAAGACCGTCAATACTCTGGGGTCGTCGTCTTCTAGAGGGTGTTGCTCTGAGGTGTTTTTGGTAAGGATGTCCTCGCGGCTCTTGGCTACCTGCCGGAGTATCCAACATGCTCTAAGGCTGTGGGTTGGTATGATGTCCGGTGTTGTGTGTATTTTGCATGGGCCATCGAGCCATCCCTCCAGAACGGTTCCATGCCACGTAATAGGTTTATGTTTCTTGGCTATTAGACTGGGCGTCTCATGAGGATGTGCCCTTTTCGCCTGGACCAGCAGTTGAGTTGGGACCGATGGCTCCCAATAAGCTGCATGATCTTTCCAGGCGCTTTCCATTGCGCTGTACATCTGTACGATAGTTTCCAAGTCAGCGAAGTGTAATATATGGCGGCGATTAATGGTGTTGAGGATTCTTTCGTTCGTGCAATTATTGCAGAACGCAAATATCGTGTCCTCGTCGCGGCAATGTTTAACCTTGCCCTTGACAAGGAGGAATCTGGCCCAGAAGTGGTGGACCATTTCCTGAGACTGCTGTTCTATGCTCATGAGAGCGCTTATGTCTGGGTGGGTGGTTTGAATTGGATTTGGAACATGACCCGGTCGATGATCCGGAGTCTGAAGGTTTTCCAGACTCAGCAGTTCGGGCTCCAGAGTATTTTCTGGTTGCCTGTGCCCGCCGTCCGATTCTATGTTCGGAAGGCCGGTCACCTCCTTTTTATGGTGGGTGTCCGACTCTACAGGGTCGGCGACCCGGACATAATCCGTCTTCAGTATAAGGGAAGAGTCGCCGTCTTGCTCCTCGACTACCGCTATCTGGTGGGTGACCGGTGGAGATTTGATTTCTCTTTGGTCGGGTTTAAGCCCGATCTGATCATAATATGTGTCGATTCCCAGGGCGGCGATGCGATCAAGGAGCTCGTTTAAAGACGAAAACTCCGCCGGATCCATCTGCTTGGAGTGTTTGGGGTCGATACGAAGGGGATTTTTGATGGCCCGAGAGGTCATCGTCGGCTTGGCGGCCGAACGGGCAGTAATGGTAAAGCCGCCCAGCCGGAGGGTTTGACCTGGGGCCAGTTCTTTAAGGACAAGGCGATTCATCGATCCTGTCGTCGACGGCACAGTGGAACTCTCAATGAAAGCACCAATGTCGGTGTCAAAACCGGCAGATCTCGGGTAGGGGGTCCCGAACTGTGCGTCTAAGGTCGATGGTAATAGGAGACAGGGGACACGATGTTTACCCAGGTTCGGGCCCTCTCTATGGAGGTAATACCCTACTTCCTTCTTGATTGATCTTGATGAATATGAGTATTACAAGAGTTGATCTACCACGAGATCGTAATGGCTAAACCCTAGAAGTCTAGCCTGTATGACTATGGTAATGAATATCTCTCTTTCCGGACTAAGCCCTCCGGTTTATATAGACACCGGGAGGATCTAGGGTTACATCAGGTCGGTTACAAAGAAAGGAATCTACATATCCGATCACCAAGCTTGCCTTCCATGCTAAGGAGAGTCCCATCCGGACACGTGTGCAGTCTTCGGTCTTCATGTCTTCACAGCCCATCAGTCCGGCCCATGGCTAACAGGCCGGACACCCGAGGACCCCTTAGTCCAGGACTCCCTCACCCATTCTGTTTATATCATTTTCACTGTGGTTTGACATATTGAAAATGACCATTTCACCCTTGCACGTAAACAGCCCCCTCCGGGAGAGGACTGTTTCCGGCAAATCTTTCCGCGATCCTTCTGCACTTCTCCCCGGTGCTTTCTTCATCCCAGGCAAGCCACAATACCCACTTGCATGATAGTCATGCAGTAGCCATGGTTTTTAACTTGAATATTTAATCAATGTTTGCTCCTTTAAAATATGGTTACCGTGTTCTGGTGATGCTTAGAGTTTCATGTTCACTATCGTGCTATGTTGTCTTGCACTTGGTTATCATGTATTCCTGCTAGTATTCCTTTCATATGCTTATGCTTGCTAGTAGTACATGTTGATGTTGGTGATGGTCTTCGGTGCATGACTATTGCCTGTTCCGAGTGCCGTCGTTATGCTTGTTACATTGCATCCAGTTGGTTAAATGCTTTCATGGTAGCATTGTTGATATGTTCTAGCATGATATTTATTGTTGATGCTAGTGGTCATGCTATGTTTCTGAGAAGTGTATACTTGTGATGTTCATGCTAGTCAGTATGCCATGCTCAGTCAGATATATGATTTGTTGTTGTATTGTAAAGAAGTAATGATGCACAACCATGCTTATATTGATGTCATGCTCATGTGTTGTAGTTGCATCATGTTATATGATTTAGCATATTGCATTCAAGTCTAACCGGACTTAATTGAACTTGAACAACTGTTGGCTGAGTCATGGTGCCACCATATCGAGCTGACAAGTGCAGCCACATTTGCCTTTATGGGAAGGCCCTAGCAGTCTATTGTCATGCCTCTCGTCGGTGCCTCCAACGAGGGAAGGTTATGCTCGGGCGCTACCCTGACCAGGTAGGACGGCATAAGCCTTGTGGACCTGTTATTGTTATGGTACCATATCCCCGTTTGGGACTCTTTATTTGCCACGACGGTGGTTGGTTTCCTTTGGTCGGCTCGGAGTGGCCGGGAGAGTGACATGGCAATAGGTCAGTTTTGTTGGAACGCTGTTGGTCCACCCGAATGGGCATGCGAGGCCATGGGTTCTGTGGTGTGGGTACATTGTGATACCTCTCCAGGGTGTATTAAATCTATCGATAACCGCGCCCGCGGATAAGGTCCCAGTTCGTACTTGGTCACACTATGGGTCAGCAGTAATAATAATAATAATGTGCTTAATAACAACCCTAGTTCGATGATGAGATAAGTTGGTTATGTGATCCGTGAATGATCACCGTTTGGTTACGAGGTAACCCGTTGAGCCAAGAGTGGTTCTACTTGTGATCGTGACATGATCACCGTGGTATCGAGGATACCGAGTTGTTGGATATTCGTGATGTTGTGCGAGAATCATGGGTATAGATCAAGCTCCCTGTGGTCATTTAATGATGACTACGGTCTTGTTTATACCAAGCTTGATTTGATCCTGAGATGATCATGTGATGTCCGAGGCTGTTAAGTGATGCATGTGATGGTTACGAGGTAACCCGAGCAGAATAAGTGGTGCATATAGTGTCATCATGTTGCATGCTAGTATCGTCAGATTTATATGTTCATGCCATGCTCATATTGTTCTAGCTATATCATGTTCATGTTGTTCATGCCATGTTATTTTGATGATCTCATGATAATTCCTGCTTAACTTGTAATTGCCATGCTGTTGTCTGTCTTGATTGCTTTGGTTGCTGTGAGCTTGCAAGTACATTCAATGTACTGTCCTAGCGTGTTATGCTAGTTAGGTCATGCCGGATTTGATTGCTTGTTTGCCGTGGATTCCTTGTTTGCAAGCTAGGATAAGCGTTCCGACTAGAGTCCCTACAGTGTGGAGTTCACCACCGTCGTCGTTGTTCCGCTGCTAGAAGCTATTCCGCTGCTTCGAGTTGTTCTGCCGCTTGCATAGAGAAACAGTGGCAGGCATAGTGTCGCCGTGCCGATGTAATTCCTCATTATATCGGAACCCCTTGTACCCAATATAGATTGTAATAAAGAGCTGATTTGTTCTATGCTAAGCAGTGCCGTATTCCAGAAGACTTCTCCTCGATCTCTGGGCTAGAATACGGGGCGTTCCGGTTTCTCTGAGCTGGGGTGCCACAGGCTTGGTATCAGAGCGGGTCTGGCTGTAGGATGCCCAAGCCCCCGGGAACGTTAGAAAGCGGTAATATGGAGTCTAGTTGGTGTGTTGCACTTGTTTGCTGCATTTGTTTATTGCATAGCATGCATATAGATTATTATTTAGTCACTAACAGTTAATCATGTGAGTGTAGGTGGCATCGGTTGCGATCCAATACCTGCACCCTCCTTCTTAGCATGCCCGCTCTTCGGTGTTTGGTGTCATCTCTGTCCCAGTAGAGTGATGCCCTGGTGCCAAGTGTTCCAGACACCATTCGCATGAATTATGCTCAGACATCGCGTCGATATCTTTCCATCACCCACCCATAATATTTTGGTGATAGACTTGTCTCTATCCCGACTCGTGCCATCCATCTCGCCCCTTCGGCAACCCTTACTCCTATTTGTTATCAGAAAAGGGCAATGCCAGCAAGCCTTGCTTTTCCTCCCTATATTTGGACGGGTACGATTCCCTTCGTACGCTTGATGATGATGTGGTCGTGACCGTTGCGGCTCGCTACTTGATCCCCAAGTCCGTCCTTGCCCCTGTATCCATCCAGATATAACCAGTGTTCAGCCAGCGCTTGGTGTAGCCTTGGTAATACCAACTCCTTCCGCACATGGATTCACTTTCTTGCACACCGTCACAACATATTACGACCGTAATGCTGGAGTTTCCATGAGATTTGTGTGCTTAGATATGCAGGCATATTATTTTTGTGAGTAGCAGTAATGTGACGTTGCTTGATTATATTATTTGTATGCTCTGTGTGCTTTTGTTTTCATCGTCTCTTTTGTTTCTTTATTTGGGCCCTCAGTGTTACATATTTTACCCTATTAAAGTTGCTCGTCAACCGACACCGGACCCAAAGAGTCAGCAAGAAATGCATATATTTGGAAACTCAGCTAAACATAATGGAATTATCATCAGACTGCAGTGAAATTCGGAATATCTTGTCTGAATACAAAAGAAATCCTGGATGGACTGTTAGTATCAGGTTTGCATTAGTGTGTCCTCCTCACAACAGTATGGAATTCTCAGCCGACTGCATTCAGATTGGGGATATCTAATCATGTTTCTGAATAATCAAGTTTGCCCAAGTGTGCACGCTTCATAGCAGAAATAATCAAATCAGCGAGAAGATAAATTGTGTGCAAGATCGACGGCATATTCTCAGTGAAATGTATGGCTCAGATACAAGTTTGATTCTTCGTTGAGGATGATTTTGAAAGACGATATGCCTGGAAGCAAGGAAAAATATGGCATGTATTCAATACTCAGAAGGAAGGATAGTCCTGCAAAACCCCGTTTCATACAAGAAATCAGCATCAAAAATATTAAGATGGTATGGATAGGTGGCAATCGGTCCGCATATCACAATGAGAAGCTTCTGGTGTAAGCAACCCAGTTTTCCCTCGCAAGCAACCAGAGAAGCTTCCAAGGCAAGAATCATTTATCTTCCTCAGTAATATACATGGATGATTTCCCGTGCAAGGTACTCCGCCTTCTTCAGTAAGCAACCGCAAAAGCTTCCGGCATAAGGTACCGAGTCTTTCCCCAGTGAAGTCTTTAAGAGGGTAAGCTTTTGAAGCACGATATCCAGTCTTTTTCGGCAAGCTGTCTGATGAAAGTTTCGAGCACAAGTCATCCAATCTTCCTCAGTAAGGCATTGGTACATGGTAGTATGCTGTGAATTAACCACATATGGCAGTAAATCCCAAGAATCAGATCCGTAACAGTTTGGCCAGAAGCAAGAATCAGTCAGAACACATGTCTGTCTCAAGAATCAGATTCCCATATATATGCGGTAAGCATACCACCAAGGTCTTGCAAGTCACTCGGATGAGGATCTGACAACCACGTGATGATTGTTAAGAGAAGAAAGCCAGTATACACCGCAGTGTGACAAAGGATTATGAGTATTAGTGACATCAACGAGCTCAGTACAAGTACCTGTGAACCTGGAATATGATCCTGATGAGCCCTTGTCTTCTTTCTCTCGGTTCGGATGATCATTTCCCAATGGTCAGAAGTTGAGGAGTGATGAACCTGCCATTTAAACAATATAACCATGTCAGAAGAATGAGGATAATTTATGATTGCCAAAATATTGCACCCGATAGTACCTATGGTCACACAAAGAATGCAATATGATCAAGCTCTTTCAGCAAAGGATCCAGACAAACAGAACAATAGTGAAGGAGCAAGACCGGAAATATAGGTATGAAAATTGTTGCATGACCCACATGGTGTAGATACCCCGGACCGTCTGAGTCAGTATCGATCACCATGAATATTCATCTGCAGGGTCTACTCAATTTTGGTAAGGACCTCATATCAAGGAAAGACCCGCTCAGTTAACAGTATATATGCTCAGATTTGTCGGTATCGAATATCTGGGTCTGTCAAATCGGACCAAAGGTCAATTCAACAGTTGATTCCAGCGACTAGGGTAAAACATCACGTAGCCTACTATCCTCATGGATATACCGACAGAATGGGTGATCCGTACGAGGAATAACAGTCTCGAAGCGTGTGCCCTCACTTATGTAAATCACCAAAGGGTAGCCTGTCTGGAACAAAATTTTTCCGCCAGAGCCACCGTCAGTCAAGAATGAGGATATTATCATATAAGATCATACCCCTTATGCTGGTCACGACAGGAGATAGTCAAATATGTGGTACCGATCTGATACTCAAGACAGTGGAGTCAGGCAAGATGATTCAGAAATTCCTGCGATAAGTCAGAATCTGTCAGAAAAATGGTTATGCCTCAACCCACAGTTTGGAACCCGAAGTACCCGCATTTAGTGGAAGAACCCAATGCAAGGAGTAAGAGCTTGGGTTTTCATCAGGAAAAATCCGATCACCAATTCATGGAAGTTTACCAGTACAGCCACAACAATCAAAAATCACTCTCGGATTTGTGAGACAGACATATATTTCAGTCATGAATACAACTCACACTCATCTAAGTAAGCATATCTAAAAAGAAATTGGAGCCTGTATAAGCATGAACAAGCAAGGTAAGATCTGTCAGAATGTGGATACATTAAAGCAAACCACCCAGAGCCAGTCAGGTAAGTCCAATGAAGAATTTAATGGGAACAATCAATGAAGGAAAAAGGATACCCGAGTTGGAAACGGTCTCCTTAAGTCAGTATATGCGAACTTGTTCCCTGAGCAACCAAATCTCGAGGACGAGATTTCTTTAAGGGGGGAAGAGTTGTCACAGCCTGATTTTTGGCCCTTTCTTTTTCTTTTGTTTATCTGAGAAATTTGCTTGAGTTTTCTTTTCCGTGGCTATGTGGTCTGGAAACTCAAGAAGATGACCTCTTCTTTCTTTCCAGAGTGGCTTGTCATTCTCAAAACCATCCCGAGACCTTTCCATTTCCATCTAAGACCAATCCCAATATTATTTTTCTAGGAAATATTCCTTTTTCTATTAAACGAACAATCCTTTTTGCCCTAGGTTGTGAAGCAACCTATGTTTCCATCACTCCCGAAATTCCCAAATAATTCTCATAAATTGTTTGGGTCATATCTTTCTCAAATATGGCAAAATATTTCATTGGACATGTTCATCATGCTCAATTAATTATTTTCCTATTCTGTCCTGAATGGCAGATTATGAAGCAAGTGCTACTTTGGTTCATCCAGATGGCATGAAACTTTTTGGGCATCTCCATATCTTCAAATAATTGGGCCATGCCCAATTTCAGCACAACTTGCCTCTCCATGTGAGTGCATCATCATGCTCACATTTCTGGACTATTTTGGTTAGTTGCAAAGCAAGTGTATTAAACCTTGATCCATTTCTCTTCAAACTCCCCAGGACTGTAGTCCTTCCTACCCTAAACGTCCAAGACATCACATTTGGCCCCTAGCTCTTCTCAGCTGATCACACTAACTTGATCAAGTTTGCAACAACAAACTTCAGAGCTTAATCCCGCTTAACCAGAGCACCTTTTATCAAGCCACCACCTCAGTTGAGACCTCCACTGGTAGGACTAAACCCCAGACACATTTTAGCCGAACCCCGTGCACTGTGTGCACCAGTGCCCGTGGTGACCACCGTTTTGGCATGCAATGGCCGTGTCCAGAGCGTCGTTTTGCCTCGGCCCTGCTCGTGCTCGTCGTCTTCGCGCGCGTGAGCCTGTCCAGCGTGTTCCCCGCGTTGTCGCCATCCCCTTAGAGCCATCTCCCCTCCCGAAGCCTCCTCGCTGGCGCTCGTCGCCGTTCGCTCACGGGATCACTATGGCCGACAGCGTTTTAATGGCGCTCGGCATATTCCTCTGCTCCCCCTTGGCTCCTGCTGCCTCGTGCTCCTCTTAGCTCGTCTGTTCTCCCCTCATTGCCTTCCGCGTGCCTCCTCGTGATCGCTGCCGTCGCCAGGGCCTCGACCGGACATGCCCGGCGGCACCCGAGCCTTGCCTCTCACCCCGGCTATTAGTAGCCCTCCCCGCGGCCTCTCAAGCACACCACTCGCCTCCCCTCACTCCTCTCGTCCCGCCTAGCCACTAGCCCAAGATCATGAAGCCCTCTTCGCCTCTGTTGGCCACCATGGCCGTCGCTCCCCTCCGGCTAAATCAGCCCGAAGCCGAGCCCTCCTCCACCTCTAGCCACAACCATCGCCTTGCCCACACTCCGGCAACTCTTCCCGTGCCCTTGCCCCCTCGCCGGAGCCCCTCTAGGGCCGTACCCCGAAGACCACCACTGCCTGTGCCTCCTCCTTCCGCCACCCGTCGCCGCCTCCCCACTCCTCCCCGGGGCCTATTTTCCCCCTGCATGGATGTGGTGGGCCGTGCCGCGCTCGCCGGTGGCCTGCCCTTGGCCGGAGTTGGCCGGAGCCGCGAGGCCAGAGCCGGCGCCGGTGCCCCTCCCTCTGTTCTACGCCTGCGTCGGGAGGAAGAGGAGGATATGAGGGAGGAGAGAGAGAAAGGAGTGGGATCCACCTGGCAGCGATTGACATAAGCCCCGGCCCGGCCTCTGATGACGTGGATAAGTGGAAGCGTCAACCCACAGAGTACGTGTTCGCTTTCAGAAAGCGTATTCTATTTTCACTTCGGCCAGAAATGCGCTTTCTCCGATCTGAAGGCATATTTTTTGAGAATGCGTTTTCTCCTTTCAGCTCAGGGGCCTGTTTGTAGGAATCTTTTTACATACTGGTCCCTGGACTTCATCGGGCTATAACTTTTTGCTCGTACCTCCGATTAAGGTGAATCCAATGCCCACATTTTCGTCTCGTCGAGCCCATTGTGTTTACATCATTTTCACCGTGGTTTGACATATTGAAAATGACCATTTTGCCCTTGCACCTAAACAGCCCCTCCGGGAGAGGACTGTTTCCGGCAAATCTTTCCGCGATCCTTCTGCACTTCTCCCCGGTGCTTTCTTCATCCCCAGGCAAGCCACAATACCCACTTGCATGATAGTCATGAAGTAGCCATGATTTTTAACTTGAATATTTAATCAATGTTCGCTCCTTTAAAATATGGTTACTGTGTTCCAGTGATGCTTAGAGTTTCATGTTCACGATCGTGCTATGTTGTCTTGCACTTGGTTATCATGTATTCCTGCTAGTATTCCTTTCATATGCTTATGCTTGCTAGTAGTACATGTTGATGTTGGTGATGGTCTTCGGTGCATGACTATCGCCTGTTCCGCGTGCCGTGGTTATGCATGATAGATTGCATCCAGTTGGTTAAATGCTTGCATGGTAGCATTGTTGATATGTTCTTGCATGATATTTATTGTTGAGAAGTGTATACTGATACATCCATATTGCATCATGCTTTTATATTGATATTTATTGCATTATGGGATGTTATTACACATTGTGTCATAATACTTATGCATATTCTCTCTTATTTTACAAGGTTTACATAAAGAGGGAGAATGCCGGCAGCTGGAATTCTGGGCTAGAAAAGGAGCAAATATTGGAGACCTATTCTGCACAACTCCAAAAGTCCTGAAACTCCACGGAAGTTATTTTTGGAAATAATAAAAAATACTGAGCAAAGAAAATACCAAAGGGGGCCCACACCCTGGCCACGAGGGTGGGGGGCGCGCTCCCCTGCCTCGTGCGCCCCCTGGTAGCCCTCCGGTGCCCATCTTCTACTATATGAAGTTTTTCGTCCGAGAAAAAACCATAAGCAAGCTTTCGGGACGAGACTCCGCCGGCACGAGGCGGAACCTTGGCGGAACCAATCTAGGGCTCCGGCAAAGTTGTTCTGCAGGGGAAACATCCCTCCGGGAGGGAGAAATCATTGCCGTCGTCATCGGGAGGGAGCGAATCTCCATCAGCACCTTCACCAGCACTCCTCCCAAACCCTAGTTCATCTCTTGTATCCACTCTTTGTCCCAAAGCCTCAGATTGGTACCTGTGGGTTACTAGCAGTGTTCATTAATCCTTGTAGTTGATGCTAGTTGGTTTATTTGGTGGAAGATCATATGTTCAGATCCTATATGCATATTAATACCCCTCTGATTATGAACATGAATATGATTTGTGAGTAGTTACGTTTGTTCCTGAGGACATGGGAGAAGTCTTGCTATTAGTAGTCATGTGAATTTGGTATTCGTTCGATATTTTGATGAGATGTATGTTGTCTCTCCTCTAGTGGTGTTATGTGAACGTCGACTACATGACACTTCACCATTGTTTGGGCCTACAGAAAGGCATTGGGAAGTAATAAGTAGATGATGGGTTGCTAGAGTGATAGAAGCTTAAACCCTAGTTTATGCGTTGCTTCGTAAGGGGCTGATTTGGATCCATATGTTTCATGCTATGGTTAGGTTTACCTTAATACTTCTTTTGTAGATGCGGATGCTTGCAATAGGAGTTAATCATAAGTGGGATGATTTTCCAAGTAAGGACAACACCCAAGCACCGGTCCACCCACATATTAAATTATCAAAGTACCGAACGCGAATCATATGAGCGTGATAAAAACTAGCTTGACGACAATTCCCATGTGTCCTCGGGAGCGCTTTTCTCTATATTAGAATTTGTCCAGGCTTGTCCTTTGCGACAAAAAGGATTGGGCCATCTTGCTGCACTTTATTTACACTTGTTACTTGTTACCCGTTACAAATTACCTTATCACAAAACTATCTGTTACCGATAATTTTAGTGCTTGCAGAGAATACCTTGCTGAAAACTGCTTATCATTTCCTTCTGCTCCTCGTTGGGTTCGACACTCTTACTTATCGAAAGGACTACGATAGATCCCCTATACTTGTGGGTCATCAAGACTCTTTTCAGGCACCGTTGCCGGGGAGTGAAGCGCCTTTGGTAGGTGGAATTTGGTAAGGAAAAAATTATATAGTGTGCTGAAATTTACTGTCACTTGTTACTATGGAAAGTAATCCTTTGAGGGGCTTGTTCGGGGTATCTTCACCCCGACCGGTAGAGCAAATAGTTGCTCCTCAACCTACTGAACCTATTGAAAATGTTTACTTTGAAATTCCTTCGGGTATGATAGATAAACTGCTAGCTAATCCTTTTGAAGGAGACGGAACATTGCATCCTGATTTACACTTAATCTATGTGGATGAAGTTTGTGGATTATTTAAGCTTGCATGTATGCCCGATGATGTTATCAAGACGAAGGTCTTCCCTTTATCTTTGAAGGGAGATGCATTGACATGGTATAGGCTATGTGATGATATGGGATCATGGTTCTACAAGCGATTGAAATTGGAATTTCATCAGAACTTTTATCTTATGAATCTTGTTCATCATGATCGTAATTATATATACAATTTTTGGCCTCGCGATGGAGAAAGCATCGCTCAAGCTTGGGGGAGTCTTAAGTCAATGTTATATTCATGCCCCAATCATGAGCTCTCAAGAGAAATGATTATTCAAAAAATTTATGCTCGGCTTTCTGACAACAATCGCTCCATGCTCGATACTTCTTGTACTGGTTCCTTTATTATGAAGACTATTGAATTCAAATGGGATTTATTGGAAATAATTAAATGCAACTCCGAAGATTGGGATCTCGACGAAGGTAAGGAGTCAGGTATAACACTAAGTTTGATTGTGTTAAATCTTTTATGGATACTGATGTTTTCCGTAAATTTAGCACTAAATATGGACTTGACTCTGAGATAGTAGCTTCTTTTTGTGAATCTTTTGCTCCTCATGTTGATCTCCCTAAGGAGAAGTGGTTTAAATATCATCCTCCCATAGAAGTAAAAGTAGCTGAACCTATTAAAGTTGAAGAAAAGACTATCACTTATAATGATCCTATTGTTCCTACTTCTTATGTTGAGGAACCACCTTTCCCTGTTAGTATAAAGGATCATGCTAAAGCTTCAACTGTGGTTCGTAAGAGTAATACTAGAACTTATACACCTCTTGAGAAAATTAAGGTTGAACCTAATATTGCTATGGTTAAAGATCTCTTGGCTGATAATATTGATGGGCATGCTATTTATTTCTGTGAGGAAACTGCTAGAATTGCTAAGCCTGGTGCTAAAGATAAACATAGACCTGTTGTAGGCATGCCTGTTATTTCTGTTAAAATAGGAGATCATTGTTATCACGGCTTATGTGATATGGGAGCTGGTGCTAGTGCAATACCTATTTCTTTATACAAAGAAATTATGCATGATATTGCACCTGTTGAGTTAGAAGATATTGATGTTACCATTAAACTTGCCAATAGAGATACTATTTCATCAATTGGGATTGTTAGAGATGATGAAGTCTTGTGTGGAAAAACTAAATATCCTGCTGATTTTCTTGTTCTTGGTTCCCCACAAGATAGCTTTTGTCCCATTATATTTGGTAGACCTTTCTTGAACACTGTTAATGCTAAGATAGACTGCGAAAAGGATGTTGTTACTATTGGTTTGGATGATATGTCTCATGAGTTTAATTTCTCTAAATTTCGTAGACAACCCCGTAATGAGGAATTGCGTAGTAAACATGAAATTGTTGGTCTTGCTTCTATTGTTGTGCCTCCTAATGATCCTTTAGAACAATATTTGCTAGACCATGAAAATGATATGTTTATGAATGAAAGAAGGGAAATAGATGAAGTATTCTTTAAAGAGGGACCTATTTTGAAACACAACCTGCCTGTTGAAATCCTAGGGGATCCTCCTCCACCCAAGGGTGATCCCGTGTTTGAGCTTAAACCATTGCCTGATACTCTTAAATATGCTTATCTTGATGAAAAGAAGATATATCCTATTATTATTAGTGCTAACCTTTCAGACAAGGAGGAAGAAAAATTATTGAAAACTCGGAAGAAGCACTGTGCTGCTATTGGATATACTCTTGATGATCTTAAGGGCATTAGTCCCACTCTATGCCAACACAAAATAAATATGGAGAAAGATCCCAAACCAGTTATTGATCATCAACAACAGCTGAATCCTAAGATGAAAGAAGTGGTAAGAAAGGAAATACTAAAGCTCCTTGAGGCAGGTATAATTTATCCCGTTGCTGATAGTCAATGGGTAAGTCCTGTCCATTGTGTCCCTAAGAAGGGAGGTATTACTGTCGTTCCTAATGATAAATATGAATTGATTCCGTAAAGAATTATTATAGGTCATAGGATGGTAATTGGTTTCCGCAAATTAAATAAAGCTACTAAAAAAGATCATTACCCCTTGCCATTCATTGATCAAATGCTAGAAAGATTATCCAAACACACACATTTTGCTTTCTAGATGGCTATTCTGGTTTCTCTCAAATACTTGTGTCAGCTGATGATCAAGCAAAGACCACTTTTACTTGCCCTTTCGGTACTTTTGCTTATAGACGTATGCCTTTTGGTTTATGTAATGCACCTGCTACCTTTCAAAGATGCATGGTGGCTATATTCTCTGATTTTTGTGAAAAGATTTGTGAGGTTTTCATGGATGATCTCTCTGTTTATGGATCCTCTTTTGATGATTGCTTGAGCAACCTTGATCGAGTTTTGCAGAGATGTGAAGAAACTAACCTTGTCTTGAACTGGGAGAAATGCCACTTTCTGGTTAACGAAGGAATTGTCTTGGGGCATAAAATTTCTGAAAGAGGTATTGAAGTTGATAAAGCTAAAGTTGATGCTATTGAGACGATGCCGTGTCCCAAGGACATCAAAGGTATAAGAAGTTTCCTCCGTCACGCCGGTTTTATAGGAGATTCATTAAGGACTTCTCAAAAATTTCTCGGCCTCTGACTAATCTATTACAAAAATATATACCTTTCGGTTTTGATGATGATTGTGTAGAAGCATTTGAAATACTTAAGAAAGCATTGATTTCTGCACCTATCGATCAGCCTCCTGATTGGAATTTACCTTTTGAAATTATGTGTGATGCTAGCGTTTATGCTGTAGGTGCTGTTCTAGGGCAAAGAGTTGATAAGAAATTAAATGTTATTCAATATGCTAGTAAAACTCTAGACAATGCCCAGAGAAATTATGCCACTACTGAAAAAGAATTCTTAGCAGTTGTATTTGCTTGTGATAAGTTAAGACAGTATATTGTTGATTCTAAAGTAACTATTCACACTGATCATGCTTCTATTAAATATCTTATGGAAAAGAAAGATGCTAAACCTAGACTTATTAGATGGGTTCTCTTGCTACAAGAATTTGATTTGCATATTATCAATAGAAAGGGAGCTGAGAACCCCATTGCAGATAACTTGTCTAGGTTAGAAAATGTTCTTGATGACCCACTACCTATTGATGATAGCTTTCCTGATGAACAATTAAATGTCATAAATACTTCTCGTACTGCTCCATGGTATGCTGATTATGCTAATTACATTGTTGCTAAATTTATACCACCTAGTTTCACATAACAGCAAAAAAAAATCTATGATTTGAGACATAACTTTTGGGATGACCCACATGTTTATAAAGAAGGAGTAGATGGTGTTATTAGGCGTTGTGTACCTGAGCATGAACAGGAACAGATCCTACACAAGTGTCACTCGGAAGCTTATGGAGGACACCACGCTGAAGATAGAACTGCACATAAGGTATTGCAATCCAATTTTTATTGGCCTACTCTCTTCATGGATGCTCGTAAGTTTGTCTTATCTTGTGATGAATGTCAAAGGATTGGTAATATTTGTAGACGTCAAGAAATGCTTCTGAATTATTCACTTGTTATTGAACCATTTGATGTTTGGGGGTTCGATTATATGGGACCTTTTCCTTCCTCTAATGGGTATACACATATTTTAGTTGCTGTTGATTACGTTACTAAGTGGGTAGAAGCTATTCCAACTAGTAGTGCTGATCATAACACTTCTATTAAGATGCTTAAAGAAGTTATTTTTCCGAGGTTTGGAGTCCCTAGATATTTAATGACTGATGGTGGTTCACATTTTATTCATGGTGCCTTTCGTAAAATGCTTGCCAAGTATGACGTTAATCATAGAATTGCATCCCCATATCACCCACAGTCTAGTGGTCAAGTAGAATTGAGCAACAGAGAGCTTAAATTAATTTTGCAAAAGACTATTAATAGATCTAGAAAGAATTGGTCCAAGAAACTTGATGATGCATTATGGTCCTATAGAACTGCATATAAAAATCCTATGGGTATGTCTCCGTATAAAATGGTTTATGGAAAAGCATGTCACTTACCTCTTGAACTAGAACATCAGGCATATTGGGCCATTAAAGAGCTCAATTATGATTTCAAACTTGCCGGTGAGAAGAGGCTATTTGACATAAGCTCACTTGATGAATGGAGAACCCATGCCTACGAGAATGCCAAACTGTTTAAAGAAAAAGTTAAAAGATGGCATGACAAAAGGATACAAAAGCGTGAGTTTAATGTAGGTGATTATGTGTTGCTATTCAACTCTCGTTTAAGATTTTTTGCAGGAAAACTTCTCTCTAAATGGAAAGGGCCTTACGTTATCGAGGAGGTCTATTGTTCCGGTGCCATAAAAATCAACAACTTCGAGCGCACAAGTCCAAAGGTGGTTAACGGTCAAAGAATCAAACATTATATCTCAGGTAATCCCATAAATGTTGAAACTAATGTTATTGAAACCGTAACCCCCGGAGGAATACATAAGAGACACTTTCCAGAACGTTCCAGACTCCGAAAAGGAATAGGTATGTGGTATGGTAAGTAAACCAACTCCAAAACAGTTCTAATGGCAATTTTTCTCCGTTTTGGAATATTTAAGAAAATAGGAAAATAAGAAGTAGTCCGGGAAGGACACGAGGCTTCCACGAGGGTGGGAGGCGCACCCTACCCCCCTGGGCGCGCCCCCTACCTCGTGGGCACCTCATGTTCTCTCTGGACTGCGTTTTCTTCCACAATACTTCTTTCGGTCGGTAAAAATTCATTATGTAATCTCCCGAAGGTTTTGACCACCGTATCACGCAATTATCCTCTGTTTTTGTTTTGAGCTATTTCCGCGGCAGATTAGAGCAAGATGTCTTCTCAAGAGTAAGTCGGGGAGAGTCAGGTGTCCCATCCGGCACCAAGTCCATGGGCAAACAGCGATGCCTATCACATTGGGCCATCAACGAAGGAAGAGATGGAAGCTGACTTGAAAAGGATAGATGCCATGGAGGAGGATCAAGAAGTCACTTCTCGTTTCCGGGCAGTATTCATGATGGGGGAACTACAGAGCTCAGCTATCCCAAACTCGGTCATCCCCTCCAATGTTAAATTTCTCTCTTATGAAAATATGAAAAGGAGTGTTACTTGTTCTCCCGCAGCTATGCAGCATCCATGGGTGCAAGGAGCCTTAACCGTCACGGGTAAGCTCCGTAAGGAAATAATGGATCTTAAGCGGCAAGTCAACAAGCTCGAGGAGGAGAATCGTATCCTGAGGGGTATCATAGCCAAGAATATCACATCTTCACCCCCAAAGAAGGAGCTATTATCACATGGGTATGGGCACTCCCCTTGGCAACCACCAAGCTTGGGGGAGGTGCCCCGGTATCGTTTCACCATCACACTCCTACCTTTACCGTTTTTCTTAGTACGATCCTTTTGGTAATATCTTGATCTAGTAGAATAAAGCTTTAGTATGATTTAGTTTTGAGTTTTGCTTTATGATCCCTCTATGTAATCGAGTCCGTGAGCTATATATAATAAATATTAGTGTTGAGTCAAGGGCTTGATTATTTTGCCATGATCTTGAGGGAATAAAAGAAAAGAGAAAGTATAAAAAGAAACAAAGAGATCATATTGATCTCATGGATAGTAATGACTTCACATAGAAAGAGTATGATGATAAAAATTTGTTGAGAGTTGACAAACATAGCTTTGGTCATCGTTGCAATTAATAGGAAGTAATAAAGAAAGAGAGGTTTCACATATAAATATACTATCTTGGACATCTTTTATGATTGTGAGCACTCATTAAAATATGACATGCTAAAGAGTTGATGTTGGACAAGGAAGACAACGTAATTGGTTATGTTTTCTTATATCTGAAATAAAGTATATTTTCATGGATCATCCAACATGTTGAGCTTGCCTTTCCCTCTCATGCTAGCCAAATTCTTTGCACCAAGTAGAGATACTACTTGTGCTTCCAATACCTTTAAAACCAGTTTTGCCATAAGAGTCCACCATATCTACCTATGGATTGAGTAAGATCCTTCAAGTTAGTTGTCATCGGTGCAAGCAATAAGAATTTCTCTCTAAATATGTATGACTTATTAGTGTGGGAGAAAGTAAGCTTTATACGATCTTGTGATGTGGAAGAAATAAAAGGGACGGGCTGCATAATAATGGTCCATATCACAAGTGGCAATATAAAGTGACGTTCTCTCGCATTAAGATTTCATGCATCCAACCATGAAAGCGCATGACAACCTCTGCTTCCCTCTGCGAAGGGCCTATCTTTTACTTTTATCTCTTACCCTTATGCCAGAGTGATGGTGATCTTCACCTTTCTTTTTTACATTTTATCCTTTGGCAAGCACCTTGTGTTGGAAAGATCCTGATATATATATCCAATTGGATGTAAGTTAGCATGAACTATTATTGTTGACATCACCCTTGAGGTAAAAGGTTGGGAGGCGAAACTATAAGCCCCTATCTTTCTCTGTGTCCGATTAAAACTCCGTAACCACAAGTATTGCATGAGTTTTAGCAATTGTGAAAGACTAAATGATAGTTGAGTATGTGGACTTGCTGAAAAGCTCTTATATTGACTCTTTCTAATGTTATGATAAATTGCAATTCCCTCAATGACTGAGATTATAGTTTGTTAGTTCTCAATGAAGTTTCTGATTCGTACTTGACATTGTCTATAGATTGTTACTTGAGCATAAGAAATCATATGACAATATCCATATATGTTGTTGTTATAAGAATGATCATGATGACCTCATGTCCGTATTTTATTTTATCGACACCTCTACCTCTAAACATGTGGACATATTTAACGTTATCGTCTTCAGCTTGAGGCCAAGCGAGGTCTAAGCTTGGAGGAGTTGATACGTCCATTTTGCATCATGCTTTTATATTGATATTTATTGCATTATGGGTTGTTATTACACATTGTGTCATAATACTTATGCCTATTCTCTCTGATTTTACAAGGTTTACATAAAGAGGGAGAATGCCGGCAGCTGGAATTCTGGGCTGGAAAAGGAGCAAATATTAGAGACCTATTCTGCACAACTCCAAAAGTCCTGAAACTCCACGAAAGTTATTTTTGGAAATAATAAAAAATATCGAGTGAAGAAAATACCAGAGGGGGCCCATACCCTGGCCACGAGGGTGGGGGGTGCGCCCTACCCCCCTGGGCGCGCCCCCTGCCTCGTGGGCCCCCTGGTAGCCCTCCGGTGCCCATCTTCTACTATATGAAGTATTTCGTACGAGAAAAAACCATAAGCAAGCTTTCGGGACGAGACTCCGCCGCCACGAGGCGGAACCTTGGCGGAACCAATCTAGGGCTCCGGCAGCGCTTTTCTGCCGGGGAAACATCCCTCCGGGAGGGGGAAATCATCGCGATCGTCATCACCAACGCTCCTCTCATTGGGAGGGGGCCAATCTCCATCAACATCTTCACCAGCACCATCTCCTCCCAAACCCTAGTTCATCTCTTGTATCCAATCTTTGTCCCAAAGCCTCAGATTGGTACCTGTGGGTTACTAGCAGTGTTGATTACTCCTTGTAGTTGATGCTAGTTAGTTTATTTGGTGGAAGATCATATGTTCAGATCCTATATGCATATTAATACCCCTTTGATTATGAACATGAATATGATTTGTGAGTAGTTACGTTTGTTCCCGAGGACATGGGAGAAGTCTTTCTATTAGTAGTCATGTGAATGTGGTATTCGTTCAATATTTTGATGAGATGTATGTTGTCTCTCCTCTAGTGGTGTTATGTGAACGTCGACTACATGACACTTCACCATTGTTTGGGCCTAGAGGAAGGCATTGGGAAGTAATAAGTAGATGATGGGTTGCTAGAGTGACAGAAGCTTAAACCCTAGTTTATGCGTTGCTTCGTAAGGGGCTGATTTCGATCCATATGTTTCATGCTATGGTTAGGTTTACCTTAATACTTCTTTTGTAGTTGTGGATGCTTGCAATAGGAGTTAATCATAAGTGGGATGCTTGTCCAAGTAAGGACAGCACCCAAGCACCGGTCCACCCACATATCAAAATACCGAACGCGAATCATATGAGCGTGATGAAAACTAGCTTGACGATAATTCCCATGTGTCCTCGGGAGCGCTTTTCTCTATATAAGAATTTGTCCAGGTTTGTCCTTTTCTACAAAAAGGATTGGGCCATCTTGCTGCACTTTATTTACACTTGTTACTTGTTACCCGTTACAAATTACCTTATCACAAAACTATCTGTTACCGATAATTTCAGTGCTTGCGGAGAATACCTTGCTGAAAACCACTTATCATTTCCTTCTGCTCCTCGTTGGGTTCGACACTCTTACTTATTGAAAGGACTACGATAGATCCCCTATACTTGCGGGTCATCATATACTTGTGATGTTCATGCTAGTCAGTATGCCACGCTCCGTAAGATATATGATTTGTTGTTGTATTGTTAAGAAGTAATGATGCACAACCATGCTTATATTGATGGCATGCTCATGTATTGTAGTTGCATCATGTTATTTTCATATGACTCAGCTTATTGCATTCAAGTTTAACCGGACTTAATTAAACTTGAGCAATTGTTGGCTGAGGCACGGTGCCACCATATCGAGCTAACAAGTGCAGCCACATTTGCCTTTATGGGAAGGCCCTAGCAGTCTATTGTCATGCCTCTCGTCAGTGCCTCCAACGAGGAATGGTTATGCTCAGGCGCAACCCTGATCAGGTAGGACGGCATAAGCCTTGTGGACCTGTTGTTGTTATGGTACCTTATCCCCGTTTGGGACTGTTTATTTGCCACGACTGTGGTTGTTTTGCCTTTGGTAGGCTCGGTCACCCAGGACTTAGCCCAAATGGGAGTTGGTCGGACTGGTCGGGAGAGTGACATGGCAATAGGTCAGTTTTGTCAGAACACCGTTGGTCCACCCGAATGGGAGTGCGACGCCATGGGTTTTGTGGTGTGGGTACAGTGTGCTACCTCTATTAAATCTATCGATAGCCACGCCCGCGGATAAGGGCCCAGTTCGTAGTTGGTCACACTATGGGTCAACAGTAATAATAATAATGTGCTTAATAACAACCCTGGTTCAATGATGAGATAAGTTGGTTATGTGATCCGTGAATGATCACCATTTGGTTACAAGGTAACCCGTTGAGCCAAGAGTGGTTCTGCTTTTGATCGTGACATGATCACCATGGTATCGAGGATACCGAGTTGTTGGATATTCGTGATGTTGTGTGAGAATTGTGGGTAAAGATCAAGCTCCCTGTGGTCATTTAATGATTACTACGATATTGTTTATACCAAGCTTGATTTGATCCTGAGATGATCGTGTGATGTCCGAGACTAGTAAGTGATGCATGTGATGGTTACGAGGTAACCCGAGCAGAATAAGTGGTGCATATAGTGTCATCATGTTGCATGCTAGTATCGTCAGATTTATATGTTCATCCCATGCTCAAATTTTCCTAGATGTATCATGTTCATGTTGTTCATGCCATGTTATTCTGATGATCTCATGATAATTCCTGCTTAACCTGTAATTGCCATGATGTTGTTTGTCTTGATTGCTTTGGTTGTTGTGATGTTGCAAGTGCATTCAATGTACTGACATGGCATGTTATGCCAGTTTGCAGGTCATGCCGGATTTGATTGCTTGTTTGCCGTGGATTCCTTGTTTGCGAGCGAGGATAAGCGTTCCAGCCAGAGTCCCTGCGGAGTGGAGTTCACCATCGTCGTCGTTGTTCCGCTGCTAGAAGTTATTCCGCTGCTTCGAGTTGTTCTGCTGCTTGCAGAGCAACAGTGGCAGGCGTAGCGTCGCCGTGCCAATGTAATTCCTCGTTATATCAGAACCCCTTGTACCCAATATAGATTGTAATAAAGAGCTGATTTGTTCTATGCTAAGTAGTGTCGTATTCCAGAAGACCTCTTCTCGATCTCTGGGCTGGAATACGGGGCGTCCCGGTTTCTCTGAGACGGGGTGCCACATATTTGTTGTCAGTTAAGACACCCTCTTCGTACTACGCAAACATCAGAAGTCTCGTGGATGTGAGCTCAAGTAAAATGAAGTTGGGACACATGAAGTCATATGATTGCCACGTAATGTTGACACGAATCCTCCTGGTGGCCATCAGGAATCTGATGGAGAAAGATATAAGAAACACACTCATTGACCTCCGAGATTTCTTCAACCAACTATGGTAGAAAGTTGTAGATCCTGAAGAGTTGGATCATATGGAAGATGATATTGCAAGAATATTGTCCAACCTAGATATGTTTTTCCCACCATCATTCTTTGATGTCATGTTCCATCTCACTATGCACCTTGTCGACGAGATAAAGTATTGTGGTCTAGTGTTTCTTCGCAACATGTATCCCTTCGAGCAGTTCATGGGAATACTCATGAAGTGCTTTTTGCGGAACCGAAACCATCCAGAGGCAAGCATCCTACAAGCTTATACCGCGGAGGAGGTGGTTGAGTTTTGCACGGAATACATGAAACAAAGACCTATAGGTATGCCCCTCTCTCGCCACGAGGAAGGCTGAAAGGTAAGACGGTCCTTGCTGGCACGCAAATGGATGCACCCGGAGAATTGGCAGAGAAAGCCCATTTGACGGTACTGTTTAACAACCCAGTTCTCAGTGCTTATGCCGAAGAACACTTGGCGGAGATACGCCAAAGCTTCTTACCAATGGTGCCTTCATCAGATGTGGAGATGAAGGAGCACAGTAAGAACTACGCCGAATGGCTAAAGAATCGTTTGGCATAAGGATCCATCGATGACATTGCTACGTGGTTGGCACAAAAGCCATCACCTATGGTGTTGACGTACCAAGCATATGACATAAATGGATACACGTTCTACACCGAGGAACGTGATCACAAGACCTCATATCAGAATAGATGTGTTCGAATAGAATGTATGACTCTAAATGAAGCAAATAAAAGGGTATACTATGGAACCATCAAAGAGACTTGGGAGCTTGACTATGTGAAAGTTAAGGTGGCATTATTCAGGTGCGCATGGATCCCTATTGGTCATGTAAGGATTGATGAGTACAGGAAGACATGTGTTAACAGGACAACGATGGCATATAACGTGGACCCATTCATTCTTGCCAGCGATGCTACCCAGATTTTCTTTGTGGATGACCCCTTGCATAACAACTGCAATTTAGTAATGCATGGGAAGAGAAGGGTACTGGGTGTCGACAATGTTGCCGATGAGGACGAGTATGATAAATTTGATGAGTTGCCAGCCAAGGGATCACGCACCCGTGTAACAAAGAAGCGTAAAATCATCATAGAACCCAAGTTCATTCGGGGTCAACGTAATTATCCCAGTTCCCCCATGTACATGGGAATTAAGCTGTAGGACTAGTCTTTATGCCTACCTTGCACCTTAATTCGTTCAATTTAGAACTATCGCGTGTACTGAATTTGTGAGTTATGCCCGGTTTTCTGGTGATGTAAGAACCGTTAATATGTCGACCTTGATATTTTGTCAGCTCAGGTAATGCATATGTACTATTTTTTGTTATTATTATTATATCATAGAGGTAGCACACTCAATTGATCTCACTATAGTATGTGTGAACAGAAATATTCAATCTGGTTTGCGAATAGCACACGGTTCGTTGATGAAAGCCGTATGCCGACCAAACCCCGCCACCCCGCCCACGATCTGAGTCGTGCTTTGTGATTGGCCATAACCCAAACTCCACGGATCGTACGCCTGGATGCTCCCAGATCGAACGTCGATCCTCATCCCTTTCGACAGCACATGCCATTCCGGTTGTAATTTTATTTTTATGCACAAAATGCACGTTAATCTCAAAAAATGTCTTAAATATAGCTAACAATACCTGAAATGCGCCAGAAAATCAAACCCGTGGTACAATGGTTATTGCGTACCATGGAAATTTTTATGAGGCCAAACGATGAAGTCACGGGCCACAGGAGTTTGAATTTACACGTCTCCTTTTGGAAAACATGATCCTTCATGTGAGATGCTCTGGTTTGGAAGGAGCGGTCATCAAAACTTGTGCCAAACTTTACCAATTTTTTTCCACGGGGTCGTGAGAGCACGCCACGGGCACACATCGATTTTGATGATGTCCGAACTCCATCTGAATTTCCTGTAATTAAAATCCAACCAGGCCTACGCAAGTGGCCGCGCCTCGCGGCCGAAATGTTTGAAACTTCTCCCCGATTCTCAACAAATGGATGAAAACTCACAAAGCGACGCACAAATGATCTGTACACCTTCTTTGCTAGGCTGATAGTAAGGGGGTATCATAGCTAGTATCATGCATGCCAACTAGGCAATTTTGATGAGCGGTCATAGAATTAAATGAAGAAAGAGAGGGTTAAGTATCATATCGTGAAACCATATCATAATAAATGCTATGCTACTATGTGTCATGCATGACAATATAAATAAAGTACTACATATGATACTACCTACTCTATGATACTATGCATTGGACTAGCCACAGTGGGAGTAACTTCAGCAGTAACATTGAGTCCAACTCAACAAATTTGCTTATGTGGCAATGAGTTAATGAGGAGAGAGGTAGTTTGAGTAACTTAGCTAGTTACTGTAACATCACATGTCCCAATGAAATAGGAGTCTATAACCTAATAAATGAGGCTTTGGATGTTACCATACTTATGTTACTACCCACTATGAAAGGTAGTAACATAGTCTAGGGATATGTGTATGTTACTAGTGTATGTTACTCGCCATTGTGGCTAGTCTTAGAGCAAGTACGACAGAGTGACATAAGCAGGCTATAAGGAATAGAATAATATATTGAAAGTGCGTTATATCGACAAGAGGGGAGTGAATAGGCGATTTTTTCAAATTCGTCACTGAGGAATTTCAGGGTGAGGAAATTCCTAAGCAACTAACTACTTAGCAGCGGAATAAGTACTCAGATGCAAACATAACAGAGTAGTAGCACAGTCATCATGATGAAATGAAAAACAAGCACAGAGTACAAGTAGCGTAAACACAGGATAAGCAAGCTGAAGACAAACTGACTAAAGAAATTGAACTAAGGAAATTGAGAAAACCTTCAGTGAAAGTCTTCAAACAATAACGATCAAGTACAACAACACAGTAACGAGGAAATGAAAGGGTTGAGGAAATAGAACCAGTTAGCTCGGTGTAGATAGTGATTTGGTAGACTAGTTCCAGCTGCCGTGACAGTCGTACGTCTGGTTGGAGCGGCTAGGTATTTAAACCTGTAGCGACCCGACCTCAGACGGTCAAGTCTCTTTGTTCAGTGTCATCCCTGGATCGGTAATGCTGACACACACAGTACTCGAAGGATTTATATTAGAGTAGCAATCACACACTTATTACATCGAATGTCTCAAAAGAGAACTTATTACAATAAATATGGCTTAAGGCCATCTAAATGCGATAATAGTGGAAGGCTTGGAAGATAAAGAGAGTCCATCAACTCCAACGGCATAGCTGAGTGCATGAAAAATGACCTATCGCACCGTACTCCTCGTCTGAAAAATCTGCAACATGATATGTTGCAGCCCGAAAATGGGTCAACACATGGAATATGCTGGCAATATAACATAGTAGATCAATGAACAGATAAATGCTATCACTACATGCAAATTTGGCTGGTGGAGGCTCTATGGTTATAATGTTTTTGCGAAAAGCCAATTTTTCCCCGCAACAAAGGAATATACTTTACTTAACTATCATGGTGGTTGAAAACATTGAGAATGGTACCCCCATCTCAATCCCAACTAAAAGTAATTATTAACCCAACAAATTAATTTAGAGTGACGAGATCCATATGATAATCCAAGAACCAGATACTCAAGATGTCCATAACCGGGGACACGGCTAACCATGATTAGTTTGTACACTCTGCGGAGGTTTGCGCACTTTTCCCCACAAGACTCGATCTCCTCCGTTGTGTTTCTCGCACTGCATGGTGTTTCATAAACGGATGACCGAGACATAGTCTTTTAGAAGCATTAACTCTAACCCCGGGTAGACAGTACCAACCTAAATCCCCTACATCTGCTAGCCTACAATTGGAAGAGGTCATGCAACATACTCAACTATGTTAGAGCCCATAATAGCTTATGGCTGCACATGGAAGTTTCTAGCATGAATAACCTTATGATCCCTTTGAGCCTGGGTGGCAGACCATAGGAGGATCACACGGTATAACCACGGGATCTCCTAGGACAACACTGGTATAACCCCAGGTGCCCAAAACCAACAATCCACCCAGATGTGTATTAAAGTTGCCACCTTAGAATTGAACCATTAATTAAACACTCACATCTGTCATGGAAACACTCAAACCCAATCCACGTCTACGAGCATAGCATAGCAATATAAGCATAACGTAGAAGTAACTCCCAAGGGTTTGATAATAAAATAGGTAATAGGTTCTACCTCATCAACTACTTCCCAATACCCACATGTTAATCACATCCTAATCATGCAGTGTTTGAGGATTGTAACTACTGCATAAAAGCTGGGTATGAAAGAGTATGATCAATGTGTTACTTGCCTTGCTGACGATCTGCAAAACCTAGTGACTCGTAGTAGCACGCTTCGCACTCCGGGAATTCTATCGCAAACAAACAATAGCATACATAAGCAATCAAGCAAAGATGCACAGGTAAAACTGAAATAAAAAGACCTAACCAGAAAGTTCAACTGAAGAACTCCGGTTTGCAAAAAGAATCAAATCAAACAGAGCAACGGAACACAAACTACGAAAGAAACAAGATCCGATTACTAATCTGGACTAAAGTCAAATTTTACAGTACCAAAATCTTGTTCAAGTTGGTTAAACAGCAAGAGGGCTTCGAGACTAAGATCTAGGCGCTTGTTTCACCTGATTTGGATAAACGAGCGAAAAGATATACTAGATCAAAGATTAGGGCAGAAATCGCGATCGGAAATAATCGCGGAAAAACCCTGGAAAAAGAAAAACTGACGAACAAGCTAATGAACGAACGTTCGCTGTCTGCGACTAACCGACGAACAGTGTTCGTTAAAACGAACGTACGGACAAACGTCCGCTAAATAAATAAACCGACGGAAAAACCGATCGAACCGATCTATTTAAAAAAAACTAGATCTAGGGTTTTCTAAAAAAACGGTTTTCCCGAGAAAACCGGACGGCGGCAGCGGCTATCTCGGCGTTGGCGGGATCGGTGGCGGCGGGCGGCGGCTCCGGCGGCGGGGACTCCGACGGCGGCGGGCTGGGTCGGCGGCGGCGGGCGGCGGCTTTGCGGGGCGGCGGCGCGGCGGCGGGAGGTGCTGGTGGCGGCGGGCGGCGCTAGGGTTTCGGGCGGGGCTGGCGGCTTCGCGGGCCTCGGGCCTCGCCTTATAAAGCCGGCCAGGCGGTGTCCCAGTCGGACACTGCCCGTTAGGTCGGTGCTCTTTTTTTTAAACCTGACGCGGAAAAACAAATAAAAGAAATACTAAACGGACTCCGAAATTCATGAAATAAATTTTCGCGGTCCTCTAATAAAATTCCGGACAAAGTGAACATTTATTTGGGCCTCTAATGCAATTTTGAAAAACGCATATTTTTTCCTCATTCAAATAAAATTGCGATAAAACCCAAATAAAATTTATTCATTTGATGTTAATATTTTTCCTCCAATAATTCACTTATTTTTGGAGAAGTCCTATTATCTCCTCTCATATATTTTAATATGAAATTTTTTCAAAGAGAAAAATTATTAAAACCAAAATGATCCTTGCCTCAATATTTGATAAAATTCAAATATGAAGAACGTGAAATCCCCAAATCTCTCAGTGGGTCCTTGAGTTGCTTAGGATTTCGAGGATCGCGAAATGAAATGCAGTAAAATATGATATGCATGAATGACCTATGTATAACATTCCAAATTGAAAATTTGGGATGTTACAAAACCTGAGAACGCACAGTCCTCAGTGTATTCTCCTTGAGCCAAGGTCACACCGACCTCGCCAAATCACTTGTGGTAAGTCTTCAGGTGACTTCCAAACCATCAGAATCTCGGTCACTCGGCGATGCACAATTTCCTCTTGGATGCTCTAGACCATGACGCCTAAGCGTCTGGTGGATGCACATTCCTCAAAGGTAACAAGCGTCGGTTCCACACGGGAAAAATCTCTTCAGTGATGCTCAATCACTTTTGGTTTGTAGGTGTTTGGTTTGGGGTTTTGGGTTTCTCCTCACTTGATGATTTTCGCTCAAAGTCCTTGGAGGATGGGATGCTCTCAATGACAAGTGTCAATTTCTCGGGGAGCAGTCTACCAGCTAGTGGTTGTAGGGGGCGGCTATTTGTAGCCTAGGGAGCAGCCCGCATTATAAGACATAAATGCCCTTCAATGATATGACTGGATAAGATATTTTGGGACACTTGGCGCGTAGCACAACAACGGTCGGAAATTTGAGGTTCAAATTCCTCAGGGTTATCATCTTCCTCACTTGTAGGAAATCCGCACTGGCGAATTCCTAACTCGTCAGTCAGAACAAATTTCTCAGAAACCAGAAGATCTTCGTCTGTGTCACTGAAGAAATTTGACTGAACTGTATGAGATTTCCAATGGCTTCACTCGAAAGGATTGGTAGGTGTAGGATTTTGAGATGAGCAACACTTGGAAACTTTTCCTTAGTTTTACCTCGACCTCCTTTAACAATATGGTATTTCCTATGACTCAATAAAGAGAAAAACGAAACTACGAAAACAAAAGTCTTCAAGCTTCATATTCCTCGCATGAATATCAAGTCTTTAGGATCACACCAATTTCTTCACTTTCAAAGTCTCCAGAAAGCCAAAGTCTTCAGTTGAAGGCATTCATTTTTAGGGGTCGACTTTCTCTGTAAATATAAAAATCCTCATAGACTTATAGAGCTGTGTACGCTCAGAAACGCATTAGTCCCTTAACCCATAAGTCTTCAATACACCAAAATCACTAAGGGGCACTAGATGCACTTACAATCTCCCCCTTTTTGGTGATTGATGACAATATAGGTTAAGTTTTCAACGGGGATAAACAAATTAAGTGTAAATACTTATATTGAGGAATTTGATTGCAAGATATAGAAGAACTCCCCCTGAAGATGTGCATATGTGAGGAATTTGCCTTAAAGAGCAAGTACACATTGAAGAGTAGAATCATGGAGAACTCCCCCTATATCTTGTAATTCATACATGCATTCATCATATTATTGATGAAATATGGTGACTGATGTAATTTAGCATGCGTGCATTAACATATATGAGGAAATAGCATGCAGAAGAACATAGCAAAACTATCAGACCACCATCGGACTTAAGTTTACAACTCGATCCAACTAATCTTCAGAAGAACGAGAGTTGTAACTTAGCAAAAAAACGCCCATATATATAGACCCACTTGAAGACTAACTCACATTTCTCCCCCTTTGTCATCGAATGACCAAAAGGGACGAAAAATGAGGACTAACGCCCCTGAAGAATATCACGAAGTCGATGGAGGAGCGCCAGCGTTGTTGGGGTCGGTTGATGCAGTAGGGCCTGCCGTAGTGTCATTCAAGTCTTAATTTTCATCAGTCTCGCGCGATGAAGAATAGGAGCTGGCCACCAAGGGAGGAACTTTAACGTTCTTGAATATGTTCGAAGGTGGTTGAGACTAGTCAAAGTCCTGCTTGAAGCCCATATGCTTAAGATCTTCTTCATAGTAGAGATGAGACAAAACAACCCAGGTGCGATCAAATACTTCATGCAGATAGTAATGGTTCTTCTTCACAGAATTATGCGTGATTGTCATGTTCTGAAGAAGTGAACCAAACTGTCGTTTGAACCATTTGTGGTTGTGATCGACCTTTTGGTGAAGACTAAGGAGAAGCTCACGATCAGTCAACACCCTTGGTGCAGTGGCTTGAGGATTTGGCTTTGAAGCATTAGCGGCAGAGTCATGAGTGGCAGAGTCATCATTGGTGGAGTAGGATGCAGCTTTGCGAAACTGGCCATCCAATGGACGAGTGCCTTCATCAATAATAGCAGCCTTGCCTTCTCATCATATGAGGAAATATGTCCTTTGAAGACTTTAATTGGGGGCATGTAGCTTACGTAATTTTGCAAATCTGCCAATTGAAGACCGTGATCTGATGAACCTCATGATCTAGGGAGCGTAAGGCTTCAATTCAAATGGTGAAAGAGCAACATTTGCCATAGTCCTCATGAAGAAATCATGGTAGTTGATAGGAACTCCATGGATGATGTTGAATAGCAGATTCTTCATGATGCCAACGACCTATTCTTCATTAGAGTCGTGGCCCTTGATTGGACTGAGGGTTTTGGTCAAAATTCTATAAATTGTCCTTGGCACATAGAGCAATTCCTTCATGAGAAATTTGGTTCGTGGGGCTTGGCCAGGCTTCAGAGGCTTCATCAATACTTGCATGAAATGATCAGATAGCTCAGGTTCATGGTAGATGAGTCTGCACCTTCATGGGGAGGACTGACTGGTAGGGCATGACGTAATTCAAAAGCCAGTGTATTGAAAGTGAGTGTTCTCAGTTATCCAGTACAACACCCATGAATTCACATCTTCAGCGTTGCCGGTGATGTGCAATGTAGCATAGGACTGAAGAATTAGCTCTTCATTCCAGTCACAGATGTCGGTGTAGAAATTGAGCAGCCCAGCATCATGAAGAACACTGAGGTCTATGGTGAAGAAGGGCAGCGACTCCATATCCACATGAGGAATATGCTCATGGTCAAAGATTTTATCTTTATCAAATAGCAGTGAAGAATAGAAGTTCATCTGACTTGTTGTCTAGAAGCGCCTGCGTCGAAGACGAGCAGAGTCATAGGGGTTGTAGTTAGTGAAGAAAATGTGCTCATTGAAGAACTCAGCAGCTTTGAACTTCTGTTTCTTGGAGAAGGTTTTCTTTGGCTTGGGCTGAGGAGTGTCCGTCAAAGTCTTGACAGCTTCTGGAATCACAGTCTCCAGAGCCGCAGGTTGAGGAATTTCAGTTGCAATGTCATCAGTAGCAACATGGGTCTCCATTTCTTCAGCAACATTTGCATCAGCGCTAGTGGATGGAATTTCTTCAGGGATGGTAAGACGCTTGAGGTTCTTTAGAGCCCGTATGCATTTCTGCGGTCTGAACGGGGGACTGAGGACTTTGTTGCAGAGGAGTGAACAGTGGTGAATTGGGGTGCTGACTTTCCCATTAGTCATCATTCAGAATAGGAGTGGAACACCCAATATCCACGTCTTCATCTTCTTCATCAATTTCCTCAACGCCTGCCTCTTCAGCTGTAAACTGAGGCATGGGCGATGATACCAATGGAGTTGAAGGGATGTTATCCACTTCAATTTCTTCATCCAACTGCTCTGTCGAAGCAGCAGAAGGATCTTCTTCATCTGATCCACTTGGAATTTCATAATCCTCACCAAAGGTAACAATCTCCTTTGATGGCATGCATGAAACAGGAACAACATCTATAGGATTGTCATAAGAGCTTGTCAAAGTCTTCGCCTTCTTGGGAGCAGAAGACTCCAAGGAAGCAGATGCTTTCCTTTTCTTCATAGCTGCTCGCTCCGCAACTTTGGTTTTCTTCGCTTCTGAAGCAGAAGGAAGGATAGGACTTGGTGTTGGTGCAGGAGGAGCAGAGGAAATTGGTGCAGTTTCCTCTGGCGCAACTGATGCAGTTGCCCTGGCCTGTTCAGTGTCTTTAGGCGCATCAGCAGATGCTTCAGCTGCCCTGGATTATTCTTCAGGCGCAACACTAGTGGTTTCCCTGACAGTTTCTTCAGCGGCTGGAATGTCTTCATCAGCCCTAGTGCTTTCATTTTCTTCAGCAGCCTGATTTTCATCAGCAGTGCTGGCATGTTCTTTAGTAGGTTCTGCAGATGCATCAGCCTCAGGAGATTCATGTTGCGTTGGGGCTGCAACATTGGAGGTGAATCCCTTCGCCATCTTGACGAATCTGACCTTGGCTCCTTGCCAATCGGCATGATACGCGTCAAATTGATCACTGAGTCCTTTGATCTCAGCTTGCATGGTCACAAGTTCATCAGTTGTCATTTTTGACAACGTGCTTCTTCAGAAAACGCTCCTTTTGTACTGAGCTTTCTTCAGTTGCCTGTCCTTTTCAAACTTCCATTTTTCCTCGCCTATGAAGCAGTCAGCATGTGATTTTGGCCAGGTGTGAGTTTGAAATCAGGCATCGGAGTGTTGGGGTCCTTGTGCCAGAGATCAATGTACTCAGGGATCAACTTGGGATCCAGCAGAAGAGGCACAGTGTTGCCTTTGGCTCTAGCGGCCCTTTGCTGTCTATCTCTGATGATTTCTTCCAATTCTTCATCATCAGACTCGTCTTCACTAGACGACACATGAAAGGCAACCTGCTTCTTGTTAGGACTTGGTCTAGTGCCTCGTCCAGTAGTGGCATTGGTCTTCAGCAAAGTTGGGCTTGTTCAGGACTACGGAGGAGCTGAAGAACTTGCAAACTCTCCTGAAGGAATTGAGATGCCTGTGGTCCTTTGGCAAGAGGCAAGATGCACAGGTGCTGAGGACTTAATTAGCAGGGGCAGTTGGAGATTTTGCACCTGGAGGAACTAGAGCAGCTTGAGGAATTTGCTTTGAGGGCACAGAAGAGCTTGGTCGTGAGGGCATTGCTGAGGTACTTGGTGGTTTGCGAGATGGCTTCTTAGGCATAGCGTTCTTGGGCTTGCTAGCAGAGGCCTCAGCAGTAGCAGCAGTGTCTTCATTGAATTTCCTCACTGCCTCTTTGGCCACTTTGGCCAGTTTAGCTTGTCGCTTGGCCAGTGTCTTCACTGAATTTCCTCACTGCCTCTTTGGCCACTTTGGCCAGTTTAGCTTGTCGCTTGGCCCATTCAGCGGGAAATTCCTCATCTCTTCTGATGCTAGAGGGATCAGCAACTTGGCCAGGTGCCAATGGAGGTCTTGGGCATGGAGGGTGTACAGCGAATTTCTTCA
The DNA here is from genome assembly GCF_018294505.1 of Triticum aestivum. NCBI lineage: Eukaryota > Viridiplantae > Streptophyta > Magnoliopsida > Poales > Poaceae > Triticum > Triticum aestivum. Next base: position 52,150,196 of record NC_057811.1, read on the forward strand.
TGTACTTGGGAGTGACAAAGCGATATTCCTTCCATTCTCTGGCCCATCTCCTCTTAATCTTCTGAATGCGCAGTCTGCGCTCATTCTTCGTTTCTTCAAGAGGTGTGTAGTACCCTGCATAGATGTCTTCAGGGATTTCAAAAGTAGTGTTGACTTCCAATTTCTTCCCTCCCTTCTGAGGTTTCTTGCCGTCAGCCATTTTCTTCAGCTGAGGAATTTGAACAACAGAGTCCTCTGAAGAGGTATGCAATCTGTCTTCGAGAAACGCTGCAAATGAGTTAAGTTGATGAGAACCTAGTGATTCAGCAGCGGACATGAGTACCTGTGAACAGAGTATAGGTGCGAAGAATTTGGAGAGGTCATATGCGGTCTCAGAAGTTTTTGCAAAAAAGAACAAGTTTGAGGAATTTGACCAGAGGTGTCTTGAGGAATTTCACTATGTGTTCTTTGACTTAGGTTCCAGAGTTGTATAGATTGAAAAAATCCACACAATTGAGGAATCTTAAAGAAAAACGTAGCATAGAGAAACAGATCAAGAACTGATGCTTGTGGGAGGTGTTTAGAGTGTGGAAGTTGAGGAATATACACCTTTTGAAGATTTTGTGGAAGTCATCAGAATCAACAAGGCCAGTAAAAGTAACTTTTAATTTCCCTTGACAAAGAACATGACGAACTAGGAGTTGTAGATTGGAAGTTCGTCAGTCCAGATCTTCGATGCCCTAACTTGGCGGCGGAAGACAGCTACGGCGGCTGCGGAGTGAAGATATCCGCGGCCGGCATCAGTACGACGAAGACAAGGTCGAGGCAGTGAAGCTCTTCCTCACCGGTGACGATGGAAGTAGCGGCGGCGCTAGGTCTGGAAGCTTGAGCATGGGGAGGGAGGTCGAGCGGGGTAAATGAAGTCTTAGGAGGGTGAGGGGTATTTATAGCCGAGGTGAAAAACCGTTCGCCCGAGGAAAATGGACGAACGTGCCCCTGACCCTTCTCATCCTAACGACATGTGTCGCCCACGTACAGAGTGGTGGAGATCGTGTGGGATCGTGGGTGAATAGATAAATCCTATCATGGGATGCAGAATGATTTGAGCGGCAAAAACTGAAAATTTGGGATACAAAAATTTTAATGTTTCGTTCGCAAATTCTTCAGCTGACAAGGACACAGTGAAGATTTTGAACGGGTTTCAAATAGAAAGCACATGAAGAATTTGTGAACAGACTGGGTTGAGTATAGCATAGAGGGGGAAGGGTCCGATCACATTCACTTAGCACAAAAGTCAACTTGAAGAAATAGCAATAAGTGAATGTTGTAGAGGACAAAAAACTCAAATATATATATAGCCAATGAAGAACACAAAAGGAAAGAGTGAATACTATGCAAAGTTGAAGAATTTGAACAACTGAGGAATTTCAAAACTAAAGAAATACTCAAATTGAAGATTTCCATTTTTTGTTGGTGGCGTGACCCACCGTATAAGAATGATGATTCCAGACGCCGCGTACAATTGTCGTAGGTCTCTGTGAATCAAATTCTTCGTTAATTTCTCCACACTTAGAGGGTTAGTCTTCATTGATTGAAGAAAAATGTTACTTCATGTGGTGCACATCTAAGTCATCAATTTTGCATGTTAGGATGTGTGTCCTTTTCAGAGGACATTCGAAGATTCTAAGATATTTAGCTCACACCACAACATGCTAAATCTCTTCCCATCCAAGGGCTTTGTGAAGATATCGGCTAGCTGTTCTTCAGTCTTCACGTGCTCGATAGAGATGTCGCCCTTCAACACATGATCACGAAGAAAACGATGATGAATCTGAATGTGCTCTGTCTTCGAGTGCTGAACTGGGTTATGAGCAATCTTGATGGTACTCTCATTGTCACAGTAGAGAGGCACATTCTTCATCCATAGCAATTGAGCATAGCACGAACCAGCAGCAATGTACTCAGCTTCAGTAGTAGAGAGTGATACGCATTTCTATTTCTTCGAGGACCAACATACCAAGGAACGTCCGAGGAAATGGCATGTGCCTGATGTTGACTTGCGGTCCACACGATCACCAGCATAGTCAGAGTCAGAATATCCAATGAGATCAAAGGCAGAGCCCTTGGGATACCATAATCCAAGTGTTGGTGTGTGAGCTATATATCGAAGAATATGCTTCAAAACCTTATGGTGTGATTCATGTAGCTTGAAAACGGGCACACATGCAAACACTAAGCATAATATCTGGCCTAGATGCACATAGATACAATGAAGAGCCAATCATGGAGCGGTATACCTTTTGATCAAAGTCAATACCATTTTCATCAGTGCATAAATGGCCATTTGTGGGCATAGGGATTTTGACGCCTTCGCAATCTTGCATGCCGAATTTCCTCAACACAACCTTGAGGTATTTCTCCTGAGATATGAGGATACGGTTGCGTTGTTGACGAATTTGAAGACCTAAGAAGAATTTCAATTCACCTATCTTAGACATTTGATATTCCTCACTCATCATATATGCCAATTCGTTAGTGTAACGTTGGTTATTATAGCCAAATATAATATCATCAACATATATTTGGCACACGAATAATTCATCATCATAGGTTTTGGTGAAAAGAGTTGGGTCAAGTGAACCGGGTTTGAAGCCTTTCTTCATGAGTAATTCCTTCAAAGTATCATACCACGCTCGAGGGGCTTGCTTGAGGCCATAGAGGACCTTATTGAGTCTGAAGACTTTGTCAGGATGCTTTGGATCTTCAAAACCTGGGGGTTAAGCAACATATACTTCTTCCTCAAGCTTACCATTGAGGAATGCACTTTTCACATCCATTTGATATAAGATGATATTATGACGGTTAGCATCAACAAGAAATATGTGAGTAGCCTCATGTCTAGCAACAAGTGCAAAAGTTTCATTGAAATCAATTCCTTCAACCTGTGTGTAGCCTTGAGCTACAAGTCGTGCCTTATTCCTCACCACAAGGCCATTTTCATCTTGCTTGTTGCGGTAGATCCACTTGGTGCCGATGATATTGTGCTTGCGTTGGTCTGGTCACGAGTCCTTGTGGTGATAGGTGTTGAAGACTTTGTAGGTGTGCGAGTCCTTTCCATAACCATGCATAAAACCTTCATGTGCTTTCGGTGCAAATTTAGAATTGTGATGAGGATCTCTAATCCAACATTTAGCACCGAAGACTTTGAAATAACTCACGTTGGGTTTCTTGTCAGTGAGGTGTTCATATGTTGTCTTTTTGAAGAATTTGTGAAGATATACCCTGTTGATGATGTGGAATGCAGTATCAATTGCCTCAGGCCAGAAGCGAGGAGGCGTCTTGTATTTGTCAAGCATAGTGTGAGCCATCTCGACAAGAGTCTTGTTCTTGCGCTCCATGGTGCCAGTCTGCTAAGGAGTATAAGGTGCAGATAACTCGTGAGTAATACCAAGTTCAACAAGATAGTCATCAAGACCAGTATTCTTGAACTCGGTTCCATTGTCACTTCTGATGTGCTTGATCTTCACACCAAAGTTGGTTGAAGCCCTCGAGGAAAATCGTTTGAAAACTTCCTGCACTTCAGTTTTGTAAGTGATGATGTGGACCCATGTGTAACGAGAATAGCCATCAACAATGACAAAGCCATATAAAGATGCAGCATTAGTGAATGTGGCATAATGAGTAGGGCCAAAGAGATCCATGTGAAGCAATTCAAATGGACGAGTGGTAGTCATGATGGTCTTTGAGGGATGCTTGGCCTTGGTCATCTTTCCAGCATCACAAGCTCCACACAAATGGTCCTTGAGGAATTTGACACCCTCAATGCCAATGACATGCTTCTTCTTCGCGAGCATGTGCAAGTTCCTCATGCTAGCATGACGAAGTCGTCGATGCCATAGCCAGCCTTCTGAAACTTTTGCAAGTAGACATGTAGCAGGTTGTGGTCCTGTAGAGAAATCAACAATATACAAGTCTCCTCTCCTAAAGCCTTCGAAGACATTGGAATTGTCAGCTTCCATGATCACAACACAACGATACTTGCTGAAGAAAACAACCATATCAAGATCACAAAGCATTGAGACAGACATGAGGTTGAACCCTAAGGACTCGAGAAGCATGACTTTGTCCATGTGTCGATCCTTTGGGATCGCAACCTTACCTAGACCCAATACCTTACTTTTACCTTTGTTAGCATAGGTGATATGCTTCAGATGCGATGGAGATAAAGCAGTATCCATCAATAATTTCCAGTCACCAGTCATGTGAGTTGTACATCCACTGTTGAGGACCCACTCACTGGCTTTGGGTTGATCATCCTGCAGATGAATTAGTGCATCTTACGAACTCATATACTTCAGCAGTGAAGAATATGACATCAAATTCATCAGATCAATTTCATCAAGCAATAGAATAGATATATCAATATGAGGACGTGAGAAATGAAAATTCATTTCTTCATGATTAGCTTGCGTCCTTTCAAACATATTCAGGTCTCCAGCAAATTCTTCAGAAGTTTAAGTTCGTCTGGAGACCTAACCCTACATAAGAGATTAGTTCTTTTTGTTCACCACCAACATCTGGAGGGGTGGCAAAGAGTTCATCATTCTGCGAGCTTCATAGGAGAAAGGTGGCATAGACGCCAATCCACTTCGTTTCACATAAGGGGGGCTAGAGTAAGCATGTGAATAAGCAGAAAAATTCTTCGAAGACTTATGAACATAATGGTTTGAAGAATAATGCACATATTCATAGCCCTTAGATCTTCCCTGTGAAACGTAAGTTTTAGCACGATGATGTTTATATGAGGAATTTGATCCACGTGAGGAATTTGGTCCATATGAGGACTTGGATCTATATGAAGAATTTGATCTGGGGTTCCTTTTCTTCACAGGTGGAGTCATGATGACATTCACCTGAAGACTTTCAAGGCACCTTTTGGGAACCCAGATTCTCTTCATAGGGGGACCGTTCCTGCAGTTAGTGCCAACATATCTAGCAAATATTTTACCATTCTGATGTTTGAACAGTTTATAGTTGGAGTCAAATGACTCATCATAAGAATATGAAGATTCACATGTAAAGCTAGATAAAGTGGATGGATCCACTGAAGGTCCCTTTGCAGCAACCCATTTGGTTTTGGGATACTGCTCATGTTTCCAGTAGGTCTCATCAGCATTGAGTTGCCTCTCAAAGGCAATACCATCTTTCCTAGGGTTCCTGTTGAGGATCTATTTTTTAAGCACATCACAAAGTGCCTGATGCCCTTTGAGGCTTTTGTACACGCCTGTCACATACAAACCTACAGCCCTGCATGGTTAGTGATACTAGCAGCATCCTCAGATGAGGAATTTGTGATAGCAGAGAGAGTTGAAGAATTTGCAGTAATAGAAGCATTTGACTTTCACGTGAAGAATTAGCAGATTCACGTTCAATGCATTTGAAACACGGTGGAATGAATTCAACCTGAGCAGCACTAATCTGTTGAGCAAGCAATGAATCATGCTCCTTCTGAAGATCTTTATAACTCACCCTTAGCTTCCCAAGATCTTGCTTTCTTTGAAGAAATTCATAAGAAAGCTTCTCATGATCAGATAAGAGAGTGTTATGATGACTCTGAAGGTTATCAAACTTAGACTGAAGTCTTTGAAAATTTTCAGTCAAAGTTTTAGTGCGATCCATTTCTTCACCCAACATATCATCGTTCTCATCTAGCATGTTTTGAACTTTTTCCAAAGCTCTTTTTGTTTAGTGGCAAGGTTAACAAGTTTGGTATAGCTGGGTCCAAATTCATCACCAGATTCATCATCACTAGACTAAGATACGTAGCATTCAGTTACCTTGGCACCTTTCTCCATAAGGCATGGTGCAGAGGATGAAGATTCTGGTTCGAAAGTCATCTCCTTGCACAATTCCTTGAAATCCTCAAACCAGGGATCATGATGAGTTTGATGACCTTCATAGACCTCAGAGAGTCGGTCCTAGATGAGCTTCACATGGTTGAGATGCATAATGTTCCTGAACTGATTTCGGGACAGATAGGAGCAGGTGATGTCCTTCGCAGTGAGGTTGAGTAGAGTGTACTTGCGAATATCATTAGCCTCCGCCATCTTCCATAGATCGGTAAGACCAATCTCAGTAATGGTCCACAGTTCGCTGTTCATCGCCATGAGGCGCTTCTTGCTACCTCTTGAGCACTATGTTGGTTTTCCCTTGAAGAGGAAAGAGTGATGTAGTAAAGTAGCGTAAGTATTTCCCTCAGTTTTTGAGAACCAAGGTATCAATCCAGTAGGAGACCACGCTCGAGTCCCACGCACCAACACAAACAAATAAGAACCTCGCAACCAATGCGATAAAGGGGTTGTCAATCCCTTCACGGTCACTTACGAGAGTGAGATTTGATAGATATGATAAGATAATATTTTTGGTATTTTAATGATAAAGAGAAATAAAGATGCAAAGTAAAATAAATGGCAATAGAAATAGCGAAGTGTTGGAAGATTAATATGATGGAAAATAGACCCGGGGGCCATAGGTTTCACTACTGGCTTCTCTCAAGATCATAAGTATTACGGTGGGTAAACGAATTATTATCGAGCAATTGATAGAATTGAGCAAAGTTATAGGAATATCAAGGTATGATCATGTATATAGGCATCACGTCCGTGACAAGTAGACCAAAACGATTCTGCATCTACTACTATTACTCCACACATCGACCGCTATCCAGCATGCATCTAGAGTATTAAGTTCATAAGAACAGAGTAATGCTTTAAGTAAGATGACATGATGTAGAGGGATAAACTCATGCAATATGATGTAAACCCCATCTTTTTATCCTCGATGGCAACAATACAATACGTGCCTTGCTGCCCCTGCTGTCACTGGGAAAGGACACCGCAAGATTGAACCCAAAGCTAAGCACTTCTCCCATTGCAAGAAAGATCAATCTAGTAGGCTAAACCAAACTGATAATTCGAAGGGACTTGCAAAGATAACCAATCATACATAAAAGAATTCAGAGGAGATACAAATATTGTTCATAGATAAACTAGATCATAAACCCACAATTCATCGGATCTCGACAAACACACCGCAAAAGAAGATTACATCGAATAGATCTCCAAGAGAATCGAGGAGAACTTTGTATTGAGATCCAATGAGAGAGAAGAGGCCATCTAGCTAATAACTATGGACCCGAAGGTCTGCGGTAAACTACTAACACATCATCGGAGAGGCTACTTTGTTGATGTAGAAGCCCTCCGTGATCAATGCCCCCTTCGGCGGAGAAGCCCATCAATTGATGTTAATGTGAGGAGTAGGGATTGCCATGCAATGGATGCACTAGACCTATAAATGTATGAAAGCTCAACAAAAGAAACTAAGTGGGTGTGCATCCAACTTGCTTGCTCACGAAGACCTAGGGCATTTGAGGAAGTCCATTGTTGGAATATACAAGCCAAGTTCTATAACAAAAAATTCCCACGAGTATATGAAAGTGACAAAACAAGAGACTATCTATCATAAGAATCATGGTGCTACTTTGAAGCACAAGTATGGAAAAATGATAGTAGCATTGCCCCTTTTTATTTTCTTTTTTTGGGCCTTTCTTTTTTTGGCCTTTCTCTTCTTCTTTTGGGACAATGCTCTATGAATGATGATCATCACACTTCTATTTGTTTACAACACAATGATTACAACTCGATACTAGAACAAAGTATGACTCTATATGAATGCCTCCGGCGGTGTACCGGAAATAATATGCATGGTGGCTTTGCCACAAATACGATGTCAACTACATGATCATGCAAGGCAATATGACAATGGTGAAACGTGGCATGATAAACGGAACAGTGGAAAGTTGCATGGCAATATATCTCGGAATGGCTATGGAAATACCATAATAGGTAGGTATGGTGGCTGTTTTGAGGAAGATATAAGGAGGCTTATGTATGATAGAGCGTATCGTATCACGGGGTTTGGATGCACCGGCAAAGTTTGCACTAACTCTCAAGGTGAGAAAGGTGAATGCACGGTACCGAAGAGGCTAGCAATGATGGAAGGGTAAGAGTGCGTATAATCCATGGACTCAACATTAGTCATAAAGAACTCACATACTTATTGCAAAAATCTACAAGTCATCAAAAACCAAGCACTAAGCGCATGCTCCTAGGAGGATAGATTTGTAGGAAAAGACCATCGCTCATCCCCGCCCGCCGCTCATAAGGAGGACAATCAAAGAACAACTCATGTTTCAAATTTGTTACACAACGTTTACCATACGTGCATGCTACGGGATTTGCAAACTTCAACACAAGTATATCTCAAATTCACAACTACTCAACTAACACAACTTGAATATCACTACCTCCATATCTCAAAACAATCATCAAGCATCAAACTTCTCTTAGTATTCAACACACTCATAAGAAAGTTTTTATTAATCTTGAATACCTAGCATACTAGGACTAATTTCACAATTAATGCAAATTACGATGCTGCTTTGTAGGACTCTCAAAATAATATAATTGAAGCATGAGAGAACAATAATTTTTATAAAACAAATCCACCACCGTGCTCTAAAAGATATAAGTGAAGCAGTAGAGCAAAAACTATATGGCTCAAAAGATATAAGTGAAGCACATAGAGTATTCTAATAAATTCCGAATCATGTGTGTCTCTCTCAAAAGGTGTGTACAGCAAGGATGATTGTGGTAAACTAAAAATCAAAGACTGAAATCATACAAGACACTCCAAGCAACACACATATCATGTGGTGAATAAAAATATAGCTCCAAGTAAAGTTACGGATGGACGAAGACGAAAGAGGGGATGCCTTCCGGGGCATCCCCAAGCTTAGGCTTTTTGGTGTCCTTGGATTTACCTTGGGTTGCCATGGGTATCCTAAAGCTTAGGCTCTTGCCACTCCTTGTTCCATAATCCATCAAATCTTTACCCAAAACTTGAAAACTTCACAACACAAAACTCAACAGAAAATCTCGTGAGCTTCGTTAGCGAAAGAAAACAAAACACCACTTCAAGGCACTACTAGGAAAAGGCCTACTAGTGGCGCACCAGTTTTGCCTACTAATGGCGCACGACTGGTGCGCCACTAGTACCACGCCACTAGTATTTTTTACTAATGGCGCACCACTGGTGCGCCATTAGTATCTGGTATACTAATGGCGCACCAGGCAGTGCGCCATTAGTATAGGCCACGGTGCGCCATTAGTATGCCTCCCAGGGGGGCATATTTACCCATGTGCTTTGCCATACTAATGGCGCACTGCGGGGTGATGCGCCATTAGTATCCTGTGGCATACTAATGGCGCACGTTGGGGTGATGCGCCATTAGCATGTATATTAGGGATTTTTTTTCTTTTCTGATATTTGCACAGATTACAAAATATATTATTGGACAGAATATAAACAGCACCACACAACAACAGCTGATTCATCGAATATAATAGAAGATTATTCTATTTCCAGCTTCAAAATGGAAAATACACATCTTCAATACTGCAATTTTACTAACAGTTGGTGTGACTGTACAAATTACTCTACTGATACATGATACATGTGTCATGTGCGTGTGCTCTGCTGTCTGTGATTCACAACGTGCCTCTGTATGTATGTGTGTGCTGTCTAGATGCCAGCCACAGATCACAGAAAAAATCTGGAGTCACCAAGCTGGCTAACAAACTCCCAAGGTCCACTAGCAGATCCAAGATCTAATTCTATTACACACAACATAGCAATTTAAGAGAATTAGAATAAGGATAGTAGGAAATGAAAAAGAATTATGCTCAAAGAACAATGGTAACAGCAAAATATTGAAACCTTTGGTAAGCATTATATTACAAAAAAACAAGATATGCAGTACTATACAATATCCATAACCAGAAAACAAGACATGCATAGGCTATATTTGAAACAAGATATTCTGCCAATCTTAGTTAACTGAAACTATCTACAATTCATGTGTTCAAAAATTCAGTTACATTCAGCTATTGTGCAAAAACTATCCTCACTTTTCTTGAGCACTGCAAAATACCTTTCCTATGCAGCAAGAGAAAGCTGTAAAGCAGGTGATCTCACCTGGAAGGCACCAGGGTTGAGAAGCAACACACAGATGCCTTCCTTTGGGGAGGAAACAGCAGCCCAATTAGTAGTGCCTCATTGTTAAGGTGTTGTTCAAACTTCTTATATGGATGAGATGGTATGATTTGTGGTCCTAGGAGATTTAGTTTGGTGGTCATAATCTCCAACCTCATCACAAAATACTACTACTACTGCTGCATATGATTCATGCCCTAAGCACAATATACTACTACTACTTCTGCATCATATCATAGGAAATAATTGCCACTGATATCATTCTAGCCTCTCAAGTGGAAGATGACCCAGCTAACTGAATTTAGTTTCAGTAAGGTTTTCAGTAAAGCCAAATTAACTAAATTTTCAGTGAATTTAACAATAGGAATTTTCTTGCTGGCATATCTGAGAAACTTTAATTTCTCATAATTTATCAGCATGCTAGTCAACATCAAAGCTCTCCTTGTTTCGAAAGTAACTAGAACAACAATTGTGCAGACGTGGCAATTTTTTTGCACTGCAAATTCACACTGGCATTGCAAATCGTCAGGTGTAGTACTGGCATTGCATTGAAAATTCACCATAATCCCTCATTACAGTTAGATGGAGTGGCACTCTTGATTAACAGGACAGGAACATGGTGGCAGCACTGTTAGATGGAGTAGCAACTAACAGGGTGTGTTTCAGAATTAACAGGAACTGGGTGCATATATATACTTTGTGTACTCTTGATTGCAGTGACTTTGGTAGATGGTGTACTCCAGCAACGACATCTAGATACACAAAATCTTTCAAGTGGTGGAACAAGACCCACAGACACAATGACAAGTATACCTTTCTTGTATACATCCGCAGCATATAGATGACGTGATAATTCAATTAAACTTCCAACTGCTCTGTCCCAAAAATGTACGAAATGCTAGTCTGAATCTACAAAATGTGATAGTCTGAACCTTAAGATAGTTTTCAAACTTTCAAGTGAATTTTCTAGGTTTACCTTGTGGAGCGCGTGGAAGATGAGGTGGGCCGGCGGGTAGACGGGCACCTTGGCGTGCAGGCGCTCGAGGGCGACGAACTGGTGCTCGAGGGCGGCGGGTAGATGGGCACCTCCCCGGAGAGCTCCTCCAGCCACGTCTCCTCCACGAGCAGCTCCGGACTCGGCGAGGCGGAGGCTGCGGCGCGCGCGGGCGAGGGCGAGGTTGGTGTCGGCCCTGCGGCGCTGCTCCGGCGAGAGTGGGGTGGGGTCGGAGGGGAGGATGGGGAGAGGGAGGCGTTGGGGGCGCGGATTGGGAGCGGATGGAGAGGAACTGGCGCGAGGCAGAGGGACGAAGGGGAACTGGCGAGGGAGAGGGAGTAATTAGCTATAGGGGGGAAACTTACTAATGGCGCACCCATGATCGGTGTGCCATTACTAAACTTTTTTTATATAGCAATGGCGCACCAGCCAGAGGTGCGCCATTAGTAATCTTTTTTTATTTGTTGTTGCATCTAATGATTTTTTAGAAAATGAATATGAATATGAAACAGTAATAATTTTTTATAAAAACAGTAATAATATTTATGAATATGAAAAAAATCATCAAATTTATTATTTGAAAATATAATCAAATTTGTTTTTTTTGCAATTTTAGTTGCATTCATTTGTGACGGTGGAGCGGGCCGGGGAGGGTGCGGGGGGTCGTCGGCGGCGGTGGAGCGTGCTGAGGAGGGTGCGGTGGGTCGTCGGTTGCGGTGGAGCAGGGGAGGATGCGGTGGGTCGTCGGCGGCGGTGGAGCGGGGGAGGGTGCGTGGGGTCGGCGACGGCGGCCGGTGGAGTGGGGTAGAGGGTGCGGGGGATGCTCGACGGCTAGGGGGACCGGATCTGGCGAGGTGGGATTAGTAGTTTTGCAAAAAAAAAACACTAATGGCGCACCAGGGAACAGTGCGCCATTACTAGTTTAAACTAGTAATGGCGCACTGTTCCCTGGTGCGCCATTAGTAGTTTTGCAAAAAAAATATAAAATAAAAAAATATAGTAGTGGCGCACTATGTGGCTGGTGCGCCATTACTAGTTAGAACTAGTAATGGCGCACTGTGCCCTGGTGTGCCATTAGTATGTTTGGAAAAATAAAAAAATTTGTTACTAATGGCGCACCGTGTGTCTGGTGCGCCATTAGTGTCTTTCACACTAATGGCACACCAGCACATGGTGCGCCACTGCTATATAGTAGTGGCGCACCACATGTCTGGTGCGCCATTAGTGGCCATTCCATCTATAGCCCTTTTCCTAGTAGTGAGGTACTGTATTGAACTCATTATTTATTTATATTGGTGTTAAACCTACTGTATACCAACTTCTCTATGGTTTATAAACTATTTTAAAGCCATAGAGTCATCAAAATAAGCAAACAACACTCGAAAAACAGAATCTGTCAAAAACAGAACAGTCTGTTGTAATCCGTAACTAACACAAACTTCTGTAACTAAGAAAAATCTACCTAAATAGGACGACCTAGATATTTTTTTATTGATCTACTGCAATTGGAATCAGTATTTTATCACGTTGTGGTGATTTTTAACAATTGTTTTCGTGAACAGAAAGTTTCTGGGATTTTCAGCAAGATCAAGTAACTATCATCCAAGAAGATCCTATAGGTTTAACTTGGCACAAACACTAATTAAAACACAAAAACAAATCTAACCAGAGGCTAGATTAAAGATTTATTCCTAAACAGAAGCAAAAACCAAAAAACTAAAATAAAATTGGGTTGCCTCCCAACAAGCGCTATCGTTTAACTCCCTTAGCTAGGCATAAAAACAAGGATAGATCTAGGTATTATCATCTTGGGTCTTTAATTTTTTAGCCGAGTTATGCTCGAATCCGGGAGGTTCTTTACGCTTCCCTTCATATTCCAAGATTTTTAGATCTAAAGAATCCAACCGCTTATTGCAAAGAGTAATCAACATATTCATGCGGTGAAGATTTCCACTAACACTCTTAAGAGGTTCAGGAGATTTTTGTAACATTTTCGTTACTTCGCAAATTTTCTCGAAAACTTTTGTTTCTTCTTGGGTATGATGAGGCCCCTTTTGTTGAGGTAGTGTTCCCACTATACCTTCTATAATTTCATGCGCAATACTGGGATCAATTTCGATAAAATTGCCTTTGGCAATGCAATCCAAGAGTTGTCTATGAGACATATTCAATCCAACATAAAAATTGCGAAGCAAAATTCTATAGTTCACCTCTAGGGTACAGTTACGATAAGATTCAATCATTCTAAACCAAGCATCTTTTAATTTTTCTCCTTGCCATTGTTTGAAGTGAAGAACTTCAAACTTGGGAGACAACGGAGTAGATAGAGGACTAGTCATAATGACAAGGCAAGCAAGAAAGCGGCGAACGGAAAAGACAGGGCGAATAAAACGGCAAGGTTGAAGCGGGGGAGAGAAAACGAGAGGCAAATGGAAAATAATGTAATGCGAGGGATAAGAGTTTGTGATGGGTACTTGGTATGTCTTGACTTGTGCGTAGACTCCCCGGCAACGGCGCCAGAAATGGCTCGTTGTCGGGAGTCAAATCTTGACTTGACTTCACGTAAGCCTCCCCGGCAACGGCGCCAGAAATCCTTCTTGCTACCTCTTGAGCACTGCGTTGGTTTTCCCTTGAAGAGAAAAGGGTGATGCAGTAAAGTAGGGTAAGTATTTCCCTCTGTTTTTGAGAACCAAGGTATCAATTCAGTAGGAGACCACGCTCGAGTCCCACGCACCTACACAAACAAATAAGAACCTCGCAACCAACGCGATAAAGGGGTTGTCAATCCCTTCACGGTCACTTACGAGAGTGAGATCTGATAGATATGATAATATAATATTTTTGGTATTTTTATGATAAAGAGAAACAAAGATGCAAAGTAAAATAAATGGCAATAGAAATAGCAAAGTGTGGGAAGATTAATATGATGGAAAATAGACCCGGGGGCCATAGGTTTCACTAGTGGCTTCTCTCAAGAGCACAAGTATTACGGTGGGTAAATGAATTACTGTCGAGCAATTGATAGAATTGTGCATAGTTATGAGAATATCTAGGTATGATCATGTATATAGGCATCACGTCCGTGACAAGTAGACCGAAACGATTATGCATCTACTACTATTACTCCACACATCGACCGCTATCCAGCATGCATCTAGAGTATTAAGTTCATAAAAACAGATTAATGCTTTAAGTAAGATGACATGATGTAGAGGGATAAACTCATGCAATTTTATATAAACCCCATCTATTTATCCTCGATGGCAACAATACAATACGTGCCTTCCTGCCCCTGCTGTCAATGGGAAAGGACACCGCAAGATTGAACCCAAAGCTAAGCACTTTTCCCATTGCAAGAAAGATCAATCTAGTAGGCCAAACCAAACTGATAATTCAAAGAGACTTGCAAAGATAACCAATCATACATAAAAGAATTCAGCGGAGATTCAAATATTGTTCATAGATAAACTTGATCATAAACCCACAATTCATCGGATCTCGACAAACACACCGCAAAAGAAGATTACATCGAATAGATCTCCAAGAAAATCGAGGAGAACTTTGTATTGAGATCCAAAGAGAGAGAAGAAGCCATCTAGCTAATAACTATGGACCCGAAGGTCTGCGGTAAACTACTCACACATCATCGGAGAGGCTATGGTGGTGATGTAGAAGCCCTCTGTGATCAATGCCCCCCCCCCCCCCGGCGGAGCGCCGGAAAAGGCCCCAAGATGGGATCTCACGGGTACAGAAGGTTGCGGCGGTGGAAATAGGGTTTTGGCTCCGTATATGATGTTTCCAGGGTATATGGACATATATAGGAGGAAGAAGTACGTCGGTGGAGCAATGAGGGGCCCACGAGGGTGGAGGGCGCGCCCAGGGGGCAGGCGCGCCCCCTACCTCGTGGCTTCCTCGTCTGTTGCTTGACTTCCACTCCAAGTCTTCTAGATCACGTCTGTTCCGAAAATCACGTTCCCGAAGGTTTCATTCCGTTTGATATTCTTTTTCTACGAAACAATGAAATAGGCAAAAAACAGCAATTTGGGCTGGGCCTCCTGTTAATAGGTTAGTGCCAAAAATAATATAAAAGTGCATAAGTAAGCCCATTCAACATCCAAAACAGAATATATAATAGCATGGAACAATCAAAAATTATAGATACGTTGGAGACGTATCAAGCATCCCCAAGTTTAATTCCTGCTCGTCCTCGAGTAGGTAAATGATAAAAACAGAATTTCTGATGTGGAATGCTGCCTAGCATAATTTTCAATGTAACCCTCTTAATTGTGGTATGAATATTCAGATCAAAAAGATTCAAGATAAAAGTTTAATATTGACATAAAAGTAATAATACTTCAATCATACTAACTAAGCAATTATGTCTTCTCAAAATAACATGGCCAAAGAAAGTTCATCCCTACAAAATCATATAGTTTGGTCATGCTCCATTTTCGTCACACAAAGAATGCTCTCATCATGCACAACCCCGATGACAAGCCAAGGAATTGTTTCATACTTTAGTAATCTCAAACTTTTTTCAACTTTCACGCAATACATGAGCGTGAGCCATGGATATAGCACTATGGGTGGAATAGAATATAATAATGGGGTTATGTGCAGAAGACAAAACGGAGAAAGTCTCACATCAACACGGCTAATCAACGGGCAATGGAGATGCCCATCAATTGATGTTAATGTGAGGAGTAGGGATTGCCATGCAACGGATGCACTAGAGCTATAAATGTATGAAAGCTCAACAAAAGAAACTAAGTGGGTGTGCATCCAACTTGCTTTCTCACGAAGACCTAGGGCATTCGAGGAAGCCCATTGTTGGAATATACAAGCCAAGTTCTATAACGAAAAATTAGCACTAGTATATGAAAGTGACAAAACAAGAGACTATCTATCATAAGGATCATGGTGGTACTTTGAAGAACAAGTATGGAAAAAGGATAGTAGCATTGTTTTTTCTATTTTTGGGCCTTTTTTTTCTTTTGGCCTTTCTCTTCTTCTTTTTTGGGACAATGCTCTGTGAATGATAATCATCACACTTCTATTTATTTACAACTCAATGATTACAACTCGATACTAGAACAAAGTATGACTCTATATGAATGCCTCCGGTGGTGTACCGGGAATGACAATGAATCAAGAGTGACATGTATGAAATAATATGCATGGTGGCTTTGCCACAAATACGATGTCAACTACATGATCATGCAAGCCAATATCACAATGATGAAACGTGTCATGATAAACGGAACGGTGGAAAGTTGCATGGCACTATATCTCGGAATGGCTATGGAAATGCCATAATAGGTAGGTATGGTGGCTGTTTTGAGGAAGATATCAGGAGGCTTATGTGTGACAGAGCGTATCGTATCACGGGGTTTGGATGCACCGGCGAAGTTTGAACCAACTCTCAAGGTGAGAAAGGGCAATGCACGATACCGAAGAGCCTAGCAATGATGGAAGGGTAAGAGTGCGTATAATCCATGGACTCAACATTAGTCATAAAGAACTCACATACATTTTGCAAAAATCTACAAGTCATAAAAAACCAAGCACTACGCTTATGCTCCTAGGGGGATGGATTGGTAGGAAAAGACCATCGCTCGTCCCTGATCGCCACTCATAAGAAGGACAATCAAAGAACACCTCGTGTTTCAAATTTGTTACACAACGTTTACCATAGGTGCATGCTACGGGATTTGCAAACTTCAACACAAGTATTTCTCAAATTCACAACTTCTCAACTAGGACAACTTTAATATCACTACCTCCATATCTCAAAACAATCATCAAGCATCAAACTTCTCTTAGTATTCAACACACACATAAGATTTTTTTTACTAATCTTGAATACCTAGCATACTAGGACTAATTTCACAATTAAAGCAAATTACCATGCTACTTTGTAGTACTCTCATAATAATATAAGTGAAGCATGAGATAACAATAATTTCTATAAAACAAATCCACCACCGTGCTCTAAAAGATATAAGTGAAGCACTAGAGCAAAAACTATATAGCTCAAAAGATATAAGTGAAGCACATAGAGTATTCTAATAAATTCCGAATCATGTGTGTGTCTCTCAAAAGGTGTGTACAGCAAAGATGATTGTGGTAAACTAAAAAGCAAAGACTCAAATCATACAAGACGCTCCATGAAAAACACATATCATGTGGTGAATAAAAATATAGCTCCAAGTAAAGTTACCGATGGACGAAGCCGAAAGAGGGGATGCCTTCCAGGGCATCCCCAAGCTTTCACTTTTTGGTGTCCTTGGATTTAGCTTGGGGTGCCACGGGCATCCCCAATCTTAGGCTCTTGCCACTCCTTGTTCCATAATCCATCAAATCTTTACCCAAAACTTGAAAACTTCACAACACAAAACTCAACAGAAAATCTCGTGAACTCCGTTAGCGAAAGAAAACAAAACACCACTTCAAGGTACTGTATTGAACTCATTACTTATTTATATTGGTGTTAAACCTACTGTATGCCAACTTCTCTATGGTTTATAAACTATTTTACTAGCCATAGAGTCATCAAAATAAGCAAACAACACAAAAAAAACAGAATCTATCAAAAACAGAACAGTCTGTAGTAATCTGTAACTAACGCAAACTTCTGGAACTCAGAAAAATCTACCTAAATAGGACGACCTAGATATTTGTTTATTGATCTACTGAAATTGGAATCAGTATTTTATCACGTTCTGGTGATTTTTAACAATCGTTTTCGTGAACAGAAAGTTTCTGCAATTTACAGCAAGATCAAATAACTATCATCCAAGAAGATCCTATAGGTTTAACTTGGCACAAACACTAATTCAAACACAAAAACAAATCGAACGAGAGGCTAGATCAAAGATTAATTCCTAAACAAAAGAGAAAAGCAAAAAACTAAAATAAAATTGTGTTGCCTCCCAACAAGCGCTATCGTTTAACGCCCTTAGGTACGCATAAAAACAAGGATAGATCTAGGTATCATCTTGGGTCTTTAATTTTTTAGTGGAGTTATGCTCGAATCCGGGAGGTTCTTTACGCTTCCTTTCATATTCCGAGATTTTTAGATCTAAAGAATCCAACTACTTATTGCAAAGAGTAATCAACATATTGATGTGGTGAATTCCCACTAACACTCTTAAGAGGTTCAAGAGATTTTTGTAAAATTTTCGTTACTTCGCAAATTTTCTCAAAAACTTGCGTTTCTTCCTGGGTATGATGAGGCCCCTTTTGTAGAGGTAGTGTTCCCACTATACCCTCTATAATTTCATGCGCAATACTGAGATCAATTTCGATAAAATTGCCTTTGGCAACGCAATCCAAGAGTTGTCTATGAGACATATTCAATCCAACATAAAAATTGCGAAGAAAAATTCTAAAGTTCACCTCTAGGGTACAATTATTATAAGATTCCATCATTCTAAACCAAGCATATTTTAAGTTTTCTCCTTGCCTTTGTTTGAAGTGAAGAACTTCAAACTTGGGAGACAACAGAGTAGATAGAGGACTAGTCATAACGACAAGGCAAGCAAGAAAGCGGCGAACGGAAAAGAGAGGGCGAATAAAATGGCAAGGGTGAAGTGGGGGAGAGGAAAACGAGAGGCAAATAGAAAATAATGTAATGTGAGGGATAAGAGTTTGTGATGGGTACTTGGTATATCTTGACTTGTGCGTAGACTCCCCGGCAACGGCGCCATAAATGGCTCGTTGTCGGGAGCCAAATCTTGACTTGACTTCGCGTAAGCCTTCTTGCTATCTCTTGAGCACTGCGTTGGTTTTCCCATGAAGAGGAAAGGGTGATGCAGTAAAGTAGCGTAAGTATCTCCCTCAGTTTTCGAGAACCAAGGTATCAATCCAGTAGTAGACCACGCTCGGGTCCCACGCACCTACACAAACAAATAAGAACCTCGCAACCAATGCGATAAAGGGGTTGTCAATCCCTTCATGGTCACTTACGAGAGTGAGATCTGATAGATATGATAAGATAATATTTTTGGTATTTTTATGATAAAGAGAAATAAAGATGCAAAGTAAAATAAACGGCAATAGAAATAGCGAAGTGTTGGAAGATTAATATGATGGAAAATAGACCCGGGGGCCATAGGTTTCACTAGTGGCTTCTCTCAAGATCATAAGTATTATGGTGGGTAAACGAATTACTGTCGAGCAATTGATAGAATTGAGCAAAGTCATGGGAATATCTAGGTATGATCATGTATATAGGCATCACGTCCGTGACAAGTAGACCGAAACGATTCTGCATCTACTACTATTACTCCACACATCGACCGCTATCCAGCATGCATCTAGAGTATTAAGTCCATAAGAACAGAGTAATGCTTTAAGTAAGATGAGATGACGTAGAGGGATAAACTCATGCAATATGATATAAACCCCATATTTTTATCCTCGATGGCAACAATACAATACGTGCCTTGTTGCCCCTGCTGTCACTGGGAAAGGACACCGCAAGATTGAACCCAAACCTAAGCACTTCTCCCATAAGATCAATCTGGTAGGCCAAACCAAACTGATAATTCGAAGAGACTTGCAAAGATAACCAATCATACATAAAAGAATTCAGAGGAGATTCAAATATTGTTCATAGATAAACTTGATCATAAACCCACAATTCATCGGATCTCGACAAACACAGCGCAAAAGAAGATTACATCGAATAGATCTCCAAGAGAATCAAGGAGAACTTTGTATTGAGATTCAAAGAAAGAGAAGAAGCCATTTAGCTAATAACTATGGACCCGAAGGTCTGAGGTAAACTACTCACACATCATCGGAGAGGCTATGGTGTTGATGTAGAAGCCCTCCGTTTTCAATGCCCCCTCCGGCGGAGCGCCAGAAAAGGCCCCAACATGGGATCTCATGGGTACAGAAGGTTGCGGCGTTGGAAATAGGGTTTTGGCTCCATATATGATGTTTCCAGGGTATATGGGTATATATAGGAGGAAGAAGTACGTCGGTGGAGCAACGAGGGGCCCACGAGGGTGGAGGGCGCGCCCAGGGGGTAGGCCCGCCCCCTACCTCATGGCTTCCTCGTCTGTTGCTTGACGTCCAGTCCAAGTCTTCTAGATCACGTTTGTTTCGAAAATCACGTTCCCGAAGGTTTCATTCCGTTTGGACTTCGTTTGATATTCTTTTTCTGCGAAACACTGAAATAGGCAAAAACAGCAATTTGGGTTGGGCCTCCGGTTAATAGGTTAGTCCCAAAAATAATATAAAAGTACATAAATAAGCCCATTAAACATCCAAAACAGAATATATAATAGCATGGAACAATCAAAAATTATAGATACGTTGGAGACGTATCACTTCTTCATCATGGCCGTCCACTTGGGATAATCATGACCATGAAAGATAGGACATGACACAGTCTTCATTCATGCGGTCGACATAACTAAAACTCCAGGCGGTTAAACCAAAAACACACAGAACAAGGGAGTACCTTGCTCTGATACCAATTGAAAGTGCGTTATATCGACTAGAGGGTGGGTGAATAGGCGATTTTTACAAATTCCTAAGCAACGAGCTACTTAGCAGCGGAATAAGTACTCACATGCAAGCATAACAGAGTAGTAGCACTGTCATCATGATGAAATGAAAAAAAGCACATAGTACAAGTAGCGTAAACATAGGATAAGCAGGATGGAGACAAACTGACTGAAGAAATTGAACTGGGGAAATTGAGAAAGTCTTCAGTCAAAGCCTTCAAACAGTAATGATCAAGTACAACAACATAGTAACAAGGAAATGAAAGGGTTGAGGAAATAGAACCAGTTAGATCGGTGAAGACAGTGATTTGGTAGACCAGTTCCAACTGCCATGACAGTCGTACGTCTGGTTGGAGCGGCTAGGTATTTAAACCTGAGGACACACAGTCCTAACCGTATTCTCCTTGAGCTAAGGTCACACAGACCTCGCCCAATCACTCATGGTAAGGCTCCAGGTGACTTCCAAACCATCACAAACTCGGCCACTTGGTGATCCACAATTTCCTCTTGGATGCTCTAGACCATGACGCGTAACCGTCTGAGGATGCACAGTCCTCAAAGGTAACAAGCGTCGGTTCCACAGAGGAACAATCTCTACAGTGATGCTCAATCACTTGACTACAAAAAAATAAACTTCCGTGATGATACGTGTTGGTCACAGTAGGTCACGTTTTCTGTCATGCATGTACATCCATGACGATTTTAAGACAGAATCAAGATAGTCATACCTGTGCTGTCGTAGAAGTGTTCCATGACATTACCAAAATTATCATCACGGAAGTGTCCACTTCCATGATGATAAATCCCGCATCATAGAAGTGCTTTCGTCAAGGGTGACCGACACGTGGCATCGACCGTAACGGGTCGCTGTTAAGCTATCGGGTCCAGTTTTGGATCCGATAACCCGTTAACAGCCCAGACCAATGGGGATTTTCCACCTGTAAAATTCTCATTGGCAGGAGCAAACACGTGTTGGCTCACCGTTGGGAAACATGTCATCCACTCATTGGACAGGAGGCGCCTATGATACGTTGACACGTGGCACGACCCAACAGAGGCCGATTCCGGTGAAAAGGCCGGCCCAGCTAAAGGCCCACCATGGTTTTTCAGACACTAGTGGGTTGGCCCGTTAATAGCCTGCCATGTTTTGGGTCAAATTGAGGCCCATACCAGATCAGGCCCGTTCACAGCCAGCCATGTTTTGGGCCAAATTATGGCCCATATTGGATCAGGCCCGCAAACAGGCCACTATTCTTTTGGGCCCATTCTAAGACATGTTTGTATTTAAGCCTGTTAAAAGCCTGTTTACCAGTTCGGCCCGATAATAGTTTCGGCCTGTTAGCGGCCCGTGGTGCATCTGGGACGTTGTCGGCCCTGTTTAACTTTAGGGCATTTATCGGCCCATGCAGAAACTGGGCTATTTCTTTTCCCAGGTAACTTTAGGCGTCTTAATGTCCCGTAGTCTTCATGGATAAATTTCAGCCCAACTGGCCTATCGGCCTGTTAATGTCCCATGTAACAGTTGGGCCTAATTATAGTCCGCGTTGAATCCGGGCTGCTTACAGGCCAACTGATAATGGCCCGTGACACTTTTAGGCCTATGGCACGTGTAGATACCGGCCTGCTTAAAGCCAATAATTTTATTGGGCCAAACAGGCCCGAGATATATTTTGGCATGTTATCTGCTCGTCCTGTTTGGGCCAAACATGGGCCTTAGGAAGTTTCGGCCTGTATTGTCCTATGAACTTTTCGGCTCAACGCTAGCCCAATCTAGGTTTTAGCCTGTTAAAAGCCCATAGTATTCTCTGGCCCAGCTAGACAGAACTTTACTCGGCCTGTTAAGGGCAGGAAACAACTATAGGTTTAGACCTGCTAATGGCCCAAGATGATTATAGGCTCAAGTTTTGGCCCATATGAGTAACGGGCCGGCCTAAAGACCGACAACACTGAGATCCACTGAACCTTCCGACCTAAATTACAGCATACCAACCAAGAATAAACCTAGACTATACAACAAAGAAATTACAGCATATTACATCCCCTCAGCATCAAAGTTCGCCGCCAGTGATAATAAAGGGCAACCAGACATCAGATTACATAAACTGGGCAGGTCACCACCAGTGGAAGTTAACAGGAGGAAAAAATAATAGACAAAACCGACAGCACATGAACACATTTTAAGAAAGGTTAGCCCGGCCCAGGAGTTGCAGCGCAAGCAGCTTAGCAACCTGATTAGACTTCGCTTCTTTGGCGCTCATATCCACCAACTTAAGCTGCATAGCATCAATAAACGTCATGTACTTACGGTTAATCTTACATAGATACTGGAGTTCCAGTTGTATTTGAGCGGAAGCATGTATTTCTGGTTGAATTTCAGACTGAAGAAGTCGAACAGATTTAGGCGGCGACTTCATCGAGCTTTTGTCACTGACTAAGTTTGACACTACATCAAGATGTGACTTCGTGGTTGTATCCCTACCCTCAATATGTGTTGCCTACTCCTCTGGAATATGTGTTAGAGGGACAAACAATGGTTCGTCTCACTATCATTGTGGCAGTTCTTCCTAGCAGCAGTGTTGTCACCCTGAAATAGAAACAAGTAGGTAGATAACAGGTATTGCACGTATAAGCATCAGTGCTGTCAATTCATCTCATTTCTTTGTCAGAAATAAAGAGACACAGTTTAAAATGGCATTAAGATAATAGGCATTGTTCATACTTAAGACAGCAGGAAATGGCATTGTGCAGGAGCGGCCAGCTTCACCAGACCACTGGATTATAGATCAACAACACAAGCATAGATGTAGTTCTAAACAACGTATAAGCATGAATGGTGAGTGTACTGTCAATTTATACCATTTCAGATTGGTAAATAAAGAGACACGATTTAAATAACATTAATATAATATGGCATTGTTCATAGTTGAGACATAGCAGGATATGACATTGTGCTGTTGTTGGTAGTCTCACCACACCACTGGATTACAGATCGAGAACACAAGCATACACATAGTGCTAAAGAAGATAACTTGCTATGTTTAGTTTAATTTACATGGTATGAATAAGGAACTACATTGTACAACTAGAGATTGAAATTGAGAAGGACAAACTTATGTTTATGTACTTCTACTTTATAAACTTTGAACAAGCAATTTGATGCAGATGACAAACATAAACAGCATTTGCACTCATAGCTATCCAAATATAAACAACAAACTTTGAAGGCTCAAGGAGGACAAACTTACATTAGTAGTGAAGACAGGCTCTATAAAGGCCTTGTCCATATTGATGGGGGTGGCAATTCAAGAAGTTTACCGCATACTCTTCTTCAAGAGGATTGCCTTTATTCTACATTTTGTTAAGAGTAAATATAGATGTGAAAATATAGGAACAAATGGCGATTATTTAACTTAAGATGCAGAGTACAAATGTAAATACAACATACAGGCAGAAGGCACTGACAAGGGCAATGTGGAGCAAAAATTCTTCGTTAACATTGGTTTTATTCAATATCTTGGCAAGAGTAAATGTAGATCTGATGTGTAGAAAAATGGAGGACAAGGGAAAATAAGTTGCAAAGTGTACATGAAGAACTAGCTGACAAATATAAGTACAGTGATGAAGGACAACAGATACTTACAAGAATAATGCAGAACTAAATTTCTTCATAGGCATTGGGTTTATTCTACATTAATTTAAGCATTAATATAGATCTGATAATTTGGAGCAAACAGTGGATAAGCATGCTATAATGCACAATGATGTCACATAATCCACCAGGTATGAATGTAAGGACAGCGATAGGACAATAGGTACTCACAAGAGCAAAGCAGCGAGCAGCATAGTTGTGATATACTAGGTCTTGCGGTGGTGGTTCTATCGCCAATATACGTTGGGTGCTATGTGATTTCTCCGGTAGCACCACCTTTTTCAAGGCCTTTGCTTGTACTGCTTCAGGTTCTGCAATCACCCTCTTCCTTTTGGATGTCTGAAACACAAGAACAACATTTGAATGGAAAAACATGGTATGACGACAAATGGAATAGGTGTTGATAATGGATGGGCATGGCATCTTCACATATATCATGAGTAAACTAAGCAGATAGCAGTGCAACGAAGCAAAAGAAATGCATGACACCTTATGCAAGATATGTGCAACCAATAAAAGCTTGACAAATTTGAACAGGCAATTTATTGGGTGAACAGCCATCTGCCTTTGTCTCCTTGAGCTCAGAATAGTCATTAGGATCATATTCTGAATACGAATCTATAAGTTGGGAGCATGTGGGTTTCATTGCATCCACAATGGACCTCAATCCCTTGATGCCAAGTTTGTTACCCATTGAACTGTTCCGCAATATTCTTCTGATGTGCGCATTCTTATGTTCATTGTGATTACGTACAATATCTGTAAAGCATGAAAACACAAATAGTAGTGAGATTATCTATGTAATGTAGACGATATTGTAATATAATAGAGGCTCCCTGTAAACCCTTGTGTGCTATCACTGGATTCTGATGAGAGAGCCCTTGTGTGCTATAATATGGTGAGTAGATTTATATAATCAAGCACCACTACACAAAAAATAAGCTCCCCGTTGGGGGCCCAAGATGTAAGGATAGTTGGCAGACGATAGGTTCACAATATACCATATAGAAAGTTTATTGCCAAACCATGATAACGAGAGTACAGAGCGAGTAGGCAAATCGTAGTGTACATAATAGGGGTACACCATAACCACCATAAATAAATTTGGAAAGCAGAACTGGCTGGAAAACATAGGGTTTTGCTGCTACTAATATGCAGCCTATCGATCACCTACAGGCCAGCTCTATTCATCTGAAGGTGCACAGCTGTTACTATCAGTTTAGTCTATCAAAGACCGCGCGGCTCCCACCATTTCCGTGGTATTATGGCAGACCAACTCGAAGTGCGAAATCATTTAGCGGAACCGGCCCAATAGAGGTGTTGACTTCAGATCTCCCTGCTCCCTTTCCTGACAAGGAACATACTGTGCTTACTCAAGAAGAACAGAAGAGGAACATGTTAAATAACAGAAGAGGAAGCATATTCTGCATGTCTGCATGCAAGTCGCGTGACTTTTGTCATTTGAGTCAGTCGACCATTTCAGGCGGTTGGATGAAGATCCTACGTCTTCTAACCCTTCTTCTTCCTCGTCTGTGATTCTTCCCATACAGATCACTGCACGGGCCGCCGATCGAATCACCGGCCCCGCCCCCCCCCCCCGCCCTCACCTGAACCGCCCCCCCCCCACTACTGGAATCTGGCATTTTGCCATCTGCAAAGTCTTTGCCGTCCGCGAGCTGACGGCAAAGAGGTTCTTTGCCGTCTGGTTTGAGGAAACAGATGGCAAAGAAAGTGCTGATGGCAAAAAGAGTATTTGCCGTCAGCTGCTTCTTTGTCGTCAGTCAGCTGACGGCAAAGAGCCAGGTGGGCCCCACAAGGCACGGCGTGGCTAGGTCAGCTTCTTTGCCATCTGCTAGCGGACGGCAAAGAGGTTCTATGGGCCAGCCACAACGGTTGCCCTCTTTGTCGTCTGCTAGCAGACGGCAAAGAAGGCCCACTTAACGGGCGGCTCCGTCGTCTCCTCCTCCCTCTGTCTTTCTCGCTCCCTCCCGCGCGCCCGCCTCTCCCCTCCTGTCGCCGCCGCCGCAGTCGCTGCTGCCGGCCCGCCCTGCCCCCAGGACCCAGCCCCCGCCGCCGTCGAGCACCGCCACGGCAGGAGCGAAGCCCCGATAGGAGCCAGGCCACGGCGGCCGCCCCGCCGCGCCCCGTCACCGGACCCCTCCCCTGCGCCGCCCCACCGCGCCCCATCGCCGGGCTCTTCCCCTGCGCCGCCCCGCCCCCAGGACCCAGGCCGCAGCGGCCGCCCCGCCGCGCCCCGTCACCGGACTACTCCCCTGCGCCGCCCAGCCCCACCGGCCGACCTCGCCGGAGCAAGGTTAGTTTTTTTCCTTTTTTTTGTTTTGTTTTTTCCTGTTTTGTTTTAGGTTAGTGTTTAGTTTTAGTTAGTGCTAGGTTTTAGTTAGTGCTAGGTTTTGTTTTAGTTAGTGCTAGGTTTAGTTTATGTTTGAGCTTTTAGGTTTAGATTTAGGCTTAGATAAATAGAAGAGGAAGAAGAAAGATGAAAAGAAAAGTGGAAGAAGAGGAAAGTAGAAGAAGAAAAGAAGAAGAAGAGGAAAAAGGAGAAGAATAAGAAGAGGAAGAAGAGGAGGAGGAGGCGGAGAAGAAAGAAGAAGAAGAAGAAGAAGAAGAAGAAGAAGAAGAAGAAGAAGAAGAAGAAGGAGGAGGAGGAGGAGGAGGAGGAGGAGGAGGAGACCACCGACACCCCGACCCCGGCCCCGACCCCGACCACCGACACCACGACACCTGATACCCCAACCACTGACACACCGACCCCGACCCTGACCACCGACACACCGACCCCAACCCCGACACCCTGAGACCACGACAATCAACATACCGACCCCGTCCCCGATCCCGACACCCTGACATCCCGACCCGACACGACGGCCCGACACGACACCCCGACCCTGAGACCCCGACACCCTGAGACCACACCCCGAACCTGGCCCCGACCACCGACACCCCGACACCTGACACCCCGACCACCGACACCCCGACCCCGACCAACGACACCCCGACACCTGACACCCCGACCAGCGAGACCCCGACCCCAACCACCGACACGCCGACACCCTAACACCCCGACAACCTGACACCCCCACCCCCCACCCCGACCCCCGACACCCTAACAGCACACCTCGACCCCGACCCCGACACCCTGACACCCTGACACCCCGATCGACCCCGACACCCTGACACCACAATCACACCCCGACCCCGACCCTGACCCCGACGGGGTCATATATTTGTGAATTATGAGGATGGTTGTATA
The DNA here is from genome assembly GCF_018294505.1 of Triticum aestivum. Taxonomy (NCBI): domain Eukaryota; kingdom Viridiplantae; phylum Streptophyta; class Magnoliopsida; order Poales; family Poaceae; genus Triticum; species Triticum aestivum. The sequence continues at coordinate 52,177,720 of NC_057811.1, forward strand.
TTTTCGATTTTGTTATGCAAAACATAATATATATTAATATTTGTGTTGATCGGGTGTATTTTTATTATGTTCAGGATGATGATACACTTAAATTATATACATATTATTATGTTCATGTCAGGTATCCAAATTTTTTATGGCGTACTAATTTCGTTTACTTTTTGTCATTGCAGGTGTTGACAGGATGGTGCGCAAGGGTCCAGAGCGCCCCGAGCCTCCTGCGAGCGCTACTGGGAGGGGTGGTTCCATTATTCTAGCCCAGCCCCTCCGGAGAGCGCTGCTAGACAGTATGCAGACAACTGCGGCGGGCGCTTCTTCATCGGCTGGGAGAGGTCGGGGGAGGACGAAGAAGGCTGGTAGAGGTGGACGTGGCAGCGGAAGAGGAAGGAAGGCTGCTATGCCTTCCTCGCCGCCACCCTCAGCTGATTCACCCGACCACAGGACTGCTCCGTCTGACGTGGACCCGTCTCGGACTCCGGTCCATGAGCCTCCGGTCGCTGATCCTTCGCCCCACCAGACTCGGGTCACCGATCCTTCGCCCCACGTGAGTCCGGTCCCAGAGTCTTCGTCCAAGAAGACGCCGGTCACGGGGTCTTCGTCCCAGAAGACTCCAATCCTGCAGTCTTCTTCCCACGAGACTCCAGATGCTAGTGGCCCGGAGGATGGTAGCGAGGACACCTTTTCAGATGATAGCTACAGCGACGACGAGCTGGTTGAGAAGGGCAAGAGGGTCTACAAGCGTGGCTGTACAAAGCGACCGCCGAACAGAGGTGGTTGATTGCGCCCAAAGGGTTGATGTAAGTGCATTTAATATTTTTTAACCTTTTGCCTTCATGTTCCTTCAAATTAATATCTAATGTGTTGGCCTTGTCATACTGTAGGGGCTGGTTATACCCCCGTGGTGTCCGCAGGCCCAACCAGGTCCTTGGTGTGATTTCCCGGCACCACTTCCCTGGGTGGGTCACGTTGCCCGGTGAGGGTCAGTTTCCACAGCTAGCACTGAGCTGGGAGCTGTAGTCGGTTGCCCCGGCCCCGCTGGGGGAGATGGTCGCCGGTGTCTTGTGCGAGACGGTGGCCGACATGGTGTTCCGTCGGTTTTGGGTAATTTCTCCTTTATAGAATTAAAAGTCAACACTACCTAGTGATTGTACTAATCAGTGTTGTCTTGTTTGATTGCAGACCTTCTACAGGGTTTTAGAGGGAGAGCAGGAGGCCGCGTCTATGGTTGTCAAAACCGACTGCAAGCGCCTACTTCAAAACTTACGGCACGAGGCTCGGGTGCAGGCCATTCAAGACTACTACGCCTCGAAGGGTATTGGGAGGGCCAAGAAGAAGTGTCGTGGCATGTTTCTGAGTAAGGAGAAGTACATGCAGGTAATTACCTATTCTTAAGGTCTTGAACTTAGTTTTCTTGATTTGATTCGTAGGCATAGCGCTGAAATTTCCCTTGACTAACTTAGGTGCCCCCGAGATGGTGTGTGGATAAGATGGACTGTTGGGAGGCGTTGGTGGATGTGTGGTGCTCTCCCGAATGGCTAGTCAAACACCAGAGGGCCAAGGAAAAGCGCGACCAAATGGAAGGTGTGCCACACCATCAAGGGAGCTCCAACCTGTTTGAGTACGGGGATAACTAGGTATGTGGTTTGGTACATGATTCATGCAATTTCATTCTGCATGCTAGCATTTATCCCTTCCAAAATGACTTAACATGCTTAGTTAGTTAAAAAATGGCATGTGCCAAATCTCAGGCGCACCACCACAAGCCATTGGTGATATTTTGTTCCTCTCTCTCAAGCGCACCACCACAAGAACCTGTGCCAAATCTGTTCGACCTCGATGGCATGGCCCATATGGCCCCCTACAAGAAGGCCAAGCCATTCACGGAGTCTAACCTAGATCAACCAGAGAGCTTCACCAACATCTCCTCCCACCACAAGCTTGTGAAGTACAGAGAACATGGGAAGGCGAGGAAAGGGCAGGACTTTAACCCAAGCCAGGATCCTTTTAATAATGAGCTGGTGATGATATCTGGTGGCGGGAGGTCCCATGGCTCTCAAGCCATTAGTGATGGACTGATACGTTGTCCTAGGACTCTGCCGCAGATCAAGAAGCGCCTGAGTAGCTCTGATCCTAAGATAACGCCTCGTGCACGGCCCGCGGAGCTCGCCATGGTGGTTAGTTATACGGACTCTCTCACCATTCCTCCATTACATTGTGTGTGCATCCGTCGATGATTACAATGCTAACGAGGAGTGGTGTGTTGTACGCATTGGTTGAGAAAGAGAGATTGAAGACCCAGACGCTTTTGGAGGAGGCAAAAAGGGAGGCGGCGGAGAGGGAGAGGGAGCTGGAGGAGAGGACGGCTTAGCTGTTGGAGGAGGACAGGAACCGGAACGACAATGCTAACCGGGCCCTATACGAGCTCATCGTGGTACGTTTCTCGTGCATATTTAGGCCAATCATGCATGTAATGTTCGCATTACTATCTAATATGACTGACTTGTGAGAACCAAATGTGCAGACCATGTGCGAGAAAAACGGTCAGGCCCCTCCGCCGATGCCCCAAATTGCTCCGGCGACCATGGTGAGTTTGATTTGAATGGTCGTTAGTTACTACTATTCACATTTCAGTTTTTGAACTTTCTAACGAGACATTATTGGAAATGATCTTTTGTGTAGCATGGCTCCCGACAAGTATTGACCAGTCCTTCTGCGTCTGCCAATGCCGGAATCACGACCGGTCCTTCACCTCCGTCTGGCACTGGCGCAGCCCCGACCATTCCTACACCTTCGTGATAGTGGTATTTTTCTTCTTATTTAGCCAGTTTAGTCCATTTTTGACATAATTTAGCCTATTTAGTCCACAAATGACATAATAAGATGAAGAAAATCAAGGAAGAGGAAGGAAAGAAGGAATAGGAAGAAAAGAAGAAGAAGAAGAAGTCTTCTTCTTCTTCTTCTTCTCGTATTCTTCTTCTTCTCCAAAATGAAGTTAGCTCTAAGTTATATAAAAAAATGGCATAATATGCTTAGTTAGCTCAAAAATGGCATAATTAGGTAGGTAAGCTAAAAAATAGCATTTTTCTTCTTATTTAGCTTATTTAGTCCATTTATGACATAATTTAGCCTATCTAGTCCACAAATGACATAATAAGATGAAGAAAATCAAGGAAGAATAAGAAAAGAAGGAATAGGAAGAAAAGAAGAAGAAAACTAGAAGAAGAAGAAGAAGAAGAAGACTCTTCTTCTTCTTCTTCTTCTAGTTTTCTTCTTCTTCTACTCCAAAATGAAGTTAGCTCTAAGTTATATCAAAAATGGCATAATATGCTTAGTTAGGTCAAAAATAGCATAATTAGGCAGGTAAGCTAAAAATGGCATTTTTCTTCTTATTTATCCTATTTAGTCCATTTATGACATAATTTAGCCTATTTATTCCACAAATGAAATAATAAGATGAAGAAAATCCATGAAGAGGAAGAAAAGAAGAAGAAGATCTTCTTCTTTTTCTTCTAGTTTTCTTCTTCTTCTTCTTCTCCAAAATGAAGTTAGCTCTAAGTTATATAAAAATGGCATAATATGCTTAGTTAGGTAAAAAATGGCATAATTAGCTAGGTAAGCTCAAAAATGGCATTTTTCTTCTTATTTAGCCTATTTAGTCCATTTATGACATAACTTAGCCTATTTAGTCCGCAAATGACATAATAAGATGAAGAAAATCCAGGAAGAGGAAGAAAAGAAGGAGTAGGAAGAAAAGAAGAAGAAGAAAAAGAAGAAGAAGAAAAGAAGAAGAACTTCTTCTTCTTCTTCTTCTTCTAGTTTTCTTCTTCTTCTTCTCCAAAATGAAGTTAGCTCTAAGTTATATCAAAAAAGGCATAATATGCTTAGTTCACTTTAAAATGGTATAATTAGGTAGGTATTTTACCTAAGTATATATGCTTACTTCTTCTTCTTCATTTTCTTCTTCTTCTTCTGATTCTAGTCTTCTAACTTTCTTGTTTCCCATTCTGCAGATTTAATTCACTATATGGAAGCTTGCATGGATGGAGTGCTTGTTTCCCTTTTCTTTTTCTTTTTTTTGTATCGATGAAAAATGTGGAACTTGTTATATGGATGCATGCAACAATGTGTTGGATGAACATTGTGATGTTACTGTAGTATGTATGGATGGAACTCTATTTCTTATTATGTATGTATGTTGTCATGGATGGAGCTATGTGTTGGATACATCATATGTCTGTTGTGCATGTCAAATATATATATATATATATATATATATATATGTATATCTGTGTGTGATTTCCTGTGAAATTAAATGGATTCAAATAAAAACTGGGGATATGTAGCCTCTTTGCCGTCTGCTAGCAGACGGCGAAGCTCTTTGTCATCTGCTAGCGGACGGCAAAGAGGACACGTGGAAGCTACCTGTAAAAACTGGGAACACTAGCTGCCTATTTGGTCAGTTTGCCGTCCGCCAGCAGACTACAAAGATTCAAATCACTTTGCCGTCCGCTGGCGGATGGCATAGCTGGCCACGTGGCAGCTTCCCAGTGCTGCCTAGCAGAGCTCTTTGCCGTCTGTCAGCGGACAGCAAAGAGCTTTGACTCTTTGCCATCCGCTGGCAGACAGCAAAGAGCGTCGTTAACCCCCTAATGGCTCTCACGCCACCACACTGATATCCGTTGTCTTTGCCGTCAGCTGGCCTCGGATGGAGGACAGCACAATCCTTTGTCGTCCGTTTCCAGGAAGCAGACGGCAAAGAAGGCCTTCGCTGGCACGTGTTCAGACGAACAGTTTGCCGTCTGCTGGCGGACGGCAAAGAAGTTTGCCGTCCGTGATTCATGCCTTTGCCGTCTGCCATGGCAGACGGCAAAGAAGCTGATTCCAGCAGTGCCCACTGCCTGTGTTCCTCAGCCACCCCCACCCCCCACCCCGCCCCCACCCGCGTCGAGCTTTCTTTGTTCGGCAAGGCCCCACCACCGCCCCCCACAACCATCGTCCCCACTCGAGCCCCTTCCTTCGCACCAGCGAACTCCGGCAAGCTCTCAAAAATCGACTGACCCAATTTTGAAATTTAATCTACTGTCAGTTAATTAGTGTGGAATATAAAAGGGGAAACCCATAAGCATTGCGAGTATAGTGTTGAGCGTGCCATGGCGGATCTGAAGGTGCAAACCGGACAAAGGCAACTTCGCAACCAATGTTTGCTTTCAACTAACATGTAAGTGATGGACAAGAAATCAGAGTAAAGCAGTGGCGATCTATTTTCTTGCTGCGATAAATAAGTTGAGCAGATACGAGAGAGTACCGCCTCTGGTGCAGTGCCGTGTATGCATCTGCTGAGAATTTGACGGTGCTGCGGTAGCGATGGCTGTCGGTGGCGTCGAAGCAGATCTAGGAGGGTAGACGGTGGCGGCGGGGCGCGGTGGACGAGACGGTCGTAGGAGCGGCGCCGACAAGGTGGACGACAACGGGGATGAAGTGAGAGGACGGGATGCAAGGATCCCGGTCCGAAGCCGTGGATGAGAGAGGTCGAACTCTTGTAATTAATGGACGACAGTGTCGGGGTATCAGCTCCGGCATGCATGGTGGAGGAGGACGGCGGTGGATGGTATGGCGGACGGAGGAGGCTGGGGTGGAGAGGGTGTTTTGGTGCCCACAGAGTACGAATGGGGAAATGGAGGGAGAGAGTAAGGGGGGAACCATGTCTTCAGGGCGCGCTTGTCTCAAATGCGAGGAAATTTACAAACTTAGCCCCCGTTTATAATTTCCTACATCACAGCAATATTAGTCGGTTGGGGATAGGACGGTAATCTCGCATACACCAAATATTTGCCGACGAGAGTTTGTTTTTGGCGCCCACCGTGTATGGCGCCCACTGTGTATGAATCCGGGTGAGAGGCAGTTATGTCATGTTTGAGTGAAATTAGAAACCTACCCCTATCGAAACCTATAGAAATCGAGCCGATAGGCTTTGCGTGTCAGGGATAGGCAGTAATTTCCATCTCGTAGATTTTGGTTTCGAGCGATTACTGCGACTTTCCCCGCTTCGTTCAAATTTTTGCAGAGCAAGAGTGCACGTTTACCGTGCCAACTCAATTCGAATCCAGTTTGTATTCTATTTTTGTTCGGGAATGATCCATTTTCGATTGTTATAAAATTCTTTATACATCATTTTTTATATATACTTTCAAAAGCACAACAACCTTTATACATAAATATGGTTTACAAATGGCATGATCTCCGATTCGTAAGGCTGTATCCATCGTAATTTGGATTTCCAAATATTTAAAACCACTTTATGTTGAAATCCAATGTATGTATTCATCGCTAATTGTCTCCCATTAATGCGTGTATCATGCGGGTTTTTTACTTCTCAAACATGTATAATGTGTTTTACACACACAACATATAGTGTAATCCCGTTTAGACATGAATTGCATATAAATCATGCATTGTCTCTAATTAAAGAATATATGGATCACTAATATTGATAAATTATATAACATTACACGTGTACCCAAATTCAAATGAATATGCATGTTTGATACACCAATTTGCATTATGATATTATCGATGTCGTGATCTCTAGTTTAAATATTTGAATCCCCTTTAATCCAGATATTCGTCTCATATAGCTATCACTCATGCTTATATAAGAGTATCACTCTAGACCTATACGCGTTCATCGTCTCTCGGGTATCTCTCGTGCTACCTGTATGTCGACAATGATCTTTTATCTTCGCAACACACTGACGGTACTCTCTCCCTCGACCTTCATCACTCTATCTCTCTCTAAGTATATCTCGCTCCCTACTATGTGTCTCTAACTATGATTCTTCATGTGAAATCTCTTTCTCTCACACAAACACAAACTTCGTCTCCCGGGGTCTCATTTCTCTCTACTATTCCCCTGTGTGCCACTTGCACACCCCCTCTCACACACATATGTCTTTCGCTCCTTAGGTATGAGAAGCTACGACTCTTCCTCTTAAATACCTCTTTCTCACACACAAACACAAACTCTATCTCCGAGGGTCTCATATCTCTCCACCGTTCTCTTGTATGTCGCTCACACACACTCTCTCTCCCTAGAGATATCTTGCGTTCCGTCATATGTCTCTCTAGCTATCACTCTCGTTGTGAAATATCTTTCTCTCTCGTAGACACAAAACTCCGTCTCTCAGGATCTCATTTCTCTCTGATATTTGTTTGTATGTGACTCACATGCACCCTCTCTCTATCTCTCTCACACCCACACACATAACTCAGCCTTCTGATCCACTCGACTCCTATATCTAACACACACTAGCTAGCATCTTTATCTTTCTATTTATCTGTTTCTCCATCAACCTTCTTTCTCGCCCTCACTCTTGCTTCCTATCACCCACACTATATATGTTTCTCTCTACATGCAGTCAAGTGCCCTCTTTTTATCATTCTCTCACACACACATAACTTCACCCTCTGAACCACCCGGCGGTCATCTCCAACACTCAAACTAGCCGATGTCCCTCTAGCTAGCATCTCTATCTCTGTATCTATCTATAGTTTCTCTGTCAACATTTCTTTCTCGTACGCACTCTTGCTTCCTATCACCCACACTATATATATCTTTCCATACATGCATTTATAGGTTGATCTCTTTTGCACAATCGTTGTGTCTCGCTCCCTCTGCTCGCCATAGATGCATGCTCCAGCCCATGCCACTATCTCTTAAAGACAAAAGCACGTGCTCAATTATCAAGCCTTCTTCCCTGCACTCTCACATGCATGCATACTATCATACCGATCCGTCTCTCCCATTTCGTTGATCTTATGACTTATGTCTTCTTTCTTTTATCTCTATCATGCTCGCGCGCACACACACACATCCCACGTATACATGTATACCTCTCGCACATGCACGTTCAAGGGGTCCTATGTCTCGATACGTAGTTAATTACCCTCAACCCTAACGCCACATCAAATCGTTCTCTTCTTGTTTGCACATAACTTCCGCATGGATGGGTAAAACACACACTCACACTTAACAATCTCCATCTAGCTACCCCCCTCTCTCACTCTTCCTCTATATCCCCGAAACCAATAACACCATCCCTTCGTTTAATTTCCGCTTACATGCACCATCGATATATAGTAGTCTTCCTCAGTGTCTCTCGAAAAAACACGTTCTCTCGATGTCGACTCCTCTCACGCGCACATGCCTTCTCTTTCCTCTCAAAGGGCCTTTTCTCTTTCGCACCCCCTCGTTGGTGGCCTCTGCCATAACATCACCTCTCTCTGATGAAGCCACGCACACTTAAAATACATCCGCCACCGAGGACCCCGCGTCACACACACACGCGCACACACACACGCACACACCCCCCCTCACACATTGGCATGCCTATTTTTGGCACGAAACCAATTATGCTCTTACAGACAAAGCCTTGCCTCGTTCATCCTGATCTCCCACAACCTCATTGCTGAGCAATTAAAAAAGGAAGTCTCTGGAACAATCTAGCATGGTTGGCCGCTGCCGCCTGCCGGCGCCGTCCATCCCCATGCCTCCGCCCAGTCCGACCACCAGTCACCACCACTCTCCACTCCTCCTCACCTTATCTCTTATCTTTCATTTTTTTGATGAAATTGTTGAGATACCAGTTTTCCGATAAAATTCCCGAGATATCATTAGTTTTTACACATGGGATTACTCCTGCATGGTTCAATCACAACAAGTGTTTTGTTAAAAATGCATATTGATGTTCCGTGCAATTCATGAGCATCTTGCTAGTAATTATATAACGCAAATCACGAGCAGGAAGTGACATTTTTTTACACAACCACATTAACATGGCCACGTAAATCACTAGCTAAAGTGTAATACCATTATACTTATATCCCGATGCAAAAGGTTGAGTACATGTCCAAAGAGTAGAGTCGCACACATGCACTCTGTCTCTCAGAACTCTCACACACACCAGTAATGTGATGCCCACTTAAGCAGACATGTATGTTAGAATTTGTGCACCCGCGGGTACACGTGATGGTGCGCATTTATTTAAGCCGGACGGCGAAACCAAACAGTAGCTGCATTCATTCCCCTCCCTCCGCCTCTTCTCTGGTCGTCGTAGCCCGGTAGCCATGGCCCGTCCGAAGGTAACGACATACGCCATACTCCCGCCGGAGCGGCGCTTTAATTTCAAAATTTTAGTGGTCATGCATGTATCTTTTTGTGCTAGCACTCCTATATAAGGGTTGACCGGTCGCTTCCTGCGGACTTGCGCGGGCGGTGGAAGAGGAAGGAGAAGGGAAGCGGGCTGTGGTGTAACGTTTTTTTTACCACATTTTCTTAGGAAATTGAGTGCAATAATTTAGTAGTTTTGCAAACTACCAGTACTGCACCTGAAATGGTTCAAAATCAATACCACCACCACGCCCGCGTCTGACCGCCCTGGCCGACCCAACCCCCTCCCTTGCCGGCGCGCGCTTCCCGCGTGAAACGGTCAGTGTCACCCCGGAACATCAGTGCCACCTTAATGCCCGGCCAGAGCGGAGGCGACCTCTCACTGGCGCCGGCTTTGAAGCAGCGCGACGGCCGAGAGAGCGCCGCTTCCCGGTGCACGTGACTGCTCCGTGTCCAGGCTGGCCATAGTTTGGATGAGTCTTCATCGTGGGGAGCCACACTAACTGCGATGATATGGACTCCAGTTGCCCACAGTTATGGATCGTTCCATCTATGAAGAACACGTTGGACTGGAACTACGAGACGGACATGTACCCAGGAGTGGACGTACGAACCTGAGTAATGTAACGTAGTAAGTGAAGTAGAAAGGCACAAATAGTATGAACATGCATGGCATATAGGCATTTGTCTCTTACTACCACTAAATGTTGTACGTGCAATGCCTGGTGATGTTATGGAGTACTTGCCTAAATACACTACTACTACTATATTATTTGGAGGCACATATATTAGGTTTTATAATTTTTATGTGTATGCCCCAAGACCTTCCAACTAGATGTGCCTTTCTCTCCGGGTCGCACTTTGTATCGTTCATACCACTAGTACTACTGCTTGTGGTCTCCGACCCAGAAGTGGAATAAGTGGAGACGCTCTACCACGCTGTTCATGTCCCACTCTTTCACTGGTGTGTGGGACATCCAGCACGTGTCGTGTTTGGCATTCCTTCGTCGTCGCAGTTGAAACGCTAGCATTCATCCAAAATAAAAATAAATATAAATCAGCAGTGATACTATACCACGTGGTTTCCTTGCTCCTCGATATCGGAAAGAATACTTCCGTTGGCTGACATGTGCGATGTCAACCATCCTGGTCCACTTGCCTTGCCTGCAGAACTCCAAGGTAGAGTCACTCTGGTCGTCGCGCCGTAGTAATTACTAATGAGCCATCAAATCACAGGCCCAACCTTTCCCACTGTGAAGTTGCTCGGACGAAGGAACCATCATGACTTCGTTGAATTCCGCTTCTTGAAGAAAACTACTATACCAGCAGTTCTGCTAGCTATAGTAGTTACTCCAGCAGAGGCCTCCTTTGGTTCGTAGGATAGGAATTTTATAGGAATATGAAAATCATAGGAAGTGAGATGACATGCATCTCAATTCCTATAGAGAAAGAGACGTGATTTGATGCATAGGATAGGAATTTTTCCATTGAGTCTAGGCTAATGTACTGGTAATTTGCTCTAAAAACTACGGTAGTAACTAGTACTGGTACATGCTCATAATTAATTAAACAAACGTACGGGCGAAACAGACACACACACTAACTACTAGTACTACTACTTCTCACATGCTGGCCAGACACCGTCGTTCTCCTCCGGTGACTTATATAAACCGAGGCCAAGCTAGTCAATAGATCTCTCATATTCATTACTACAATCTCGTGGTAGATACGTGTACTCTGTACTACACCCATATGAAAACAATCAAAAGCAGCATGTAGGGTATTATCTCATCAAGAGAGCCCGAAGCTTGTAAAACCCCGTGTCCATGTTGCCATCGCTCCAAGACGCCTAGCTCAGGACCCCTACTACGAGATACGCTAGATATTGAACCACCATTGGTGCTTTCATTGAGAGCCTGCTAGGTGTCGTCACGGATCGACGGCATAAATCAGGTGTTATGATTTCAATTCAATCTATTTCATCTACATCAGACTTCTTTTGCAATTATTGTCCGTTGTCTTGCGCTATTTAGTTTGCAGACTAGACTTGATCTCAAGCGCCGTCGGCGATCCGGATATACTAGGCGAACCGAGGCCTCCGACGGACATGCATGCGTCATGCAGCACCGGCCTTACCTCGCTGGAGATTAGGAGATCAGGCAAATGTGACGTGTACATAGAGATCGACCAGCAGCCAGCCTTGCCTGGCGTATGTGGTACTGGATCCCGAGAAGTATAAGCCAAAGACAAGCCAGTACCAGGCGTTAGAGCCGAGGATGCTCCTGCATGGAAAGAGCCATCCAGGGAGATCCCTTCCCTTTTGTCCTTTTCCTTCTACATGTTGTTTCCTTTTTTAATTCTGCGCAAGCATGGTTTCCAAAGTATAGCAGCTCAACTAGTACTAGTACTGTGGCTTTCACGTACTGGTGGATCCCTGTGAAAGATCAAAGTAATCTGAACACAGATCAGTTCGTCTGTTTGCTTCAATCTACTACGATCACCCCCAAACATCCAGGTGATATTTTTCCAATACTAATGGTGTATGTTCTTTACTGTTAATTTTTGAGAATTTATTACTTCGGCCGTCTATCTTTTTCATAGATCGGTCAATATGGCGTATAGCTTGGCCTCGCCGCTACCGCCCTGTGTCAAACATCGTCTACTAGGGGCTTTGAGTGTCATGGCGAACTTGGTCGCGACATCGACAGCTCAATATCGTCGTCCCGCGAATTCGGACCGAGCTACGTTGGCACCGTTGCGTCACCACCCTGACAAGCAGACCTCGGCACCCAAGCTATATTTCTTAAATTATTTATTTTGCATAAATAAATTATACAAAATAATTTTTTATTTCTGTCCTGCGTTGCTTTATGTTTAAGGGAAATCAATAGTGGCAGCCTCGGGCAGCCCATTAACTATTCATGAATATACCAGCAAGCCCTTTTTTGGTCATTATTGCCACCACGTGCTGGGCGTTAGCTCTGGCTTTATCGACTTCTCAGGGGCACACGTGCAGCAACGCATACGTGCGGTGGCAGCACATCCCGAGTGACCACATGGAGATGAGGACCTCCGAACACACATCACGCGTGTCCTTGTGTCAACTTTTCAGCATTGCCACTCCGTCGGGCAGACCTTGTCACCCAGGCCATATATATTCAATTTTTTACTTCACTTATGTCAATTAAGTAGAAGATTATTTATTTTGGACTACACTATCTTACATGTGTACGTAATCGACTTCGATTGCATCACACGGTCACTTCGGCAAGCCGACATCGTCGTCCCAATCGGCATAAATCGGCTCGCTTAATCATCTTGTTGGTCGAATTGCCATACCGACATGTTCGGTTGCCTCGGGGACTTCGGCATCGTTGAGAGAGCTCTACCTCATCGAGTGTTCGGCACACAGGCCGTATTTCTTTTATTACTCACTTTGCATAAATTATTAATTATGCAACTAATTCTTTTTAATTTATTATTATTACTATTGTCTCCGGCTTGCACTATTTTCCGTGCACAGATAAATGATCCGGGTCCGGCAGCGCCGTCACCTCGGCGTACCGATGTACCACGTCACCTCGGCTGGACTGGAGCTTTGTCATCACTTCATTAGCCCACGCCAGGGACTTCGGCGTCATACTGCCGACCTGCTGCGTCGCCTCGATCGGACTGGAGGTTCCACCTCGCCACTTTGGTCGTGCTACGTCGCTACTTCAGAGTGCCGAGCTCTTCGCTCCGCCACCTCGGGACCGGCTCAGGGGCTGGGACCTTGTCCCGCATCAAGCTCGGAACGCGTCATCAACACCGAGCACATTAACCAGCTAAGTCGCTTTCATGCTCAAAAACTTTCAGTTTTGAATCTTGTTCGGTTTGACCGAGCATTATACTTTTTTGGCACAAAGTTGTTTGTGTAAAACTTAGTTGTCAAAACTTTGTTTGTGACACACAAATTCAAATACCCCGTTTACTTGGGGGCTTCCTTTATGAAGCCTTTCCTCTTGCATATGATTATACTTGTATAGCTTCATTCCTTGTTCGTGTATTACGCCAGAATATGCACCATGTTGACTTAAGTGTTCTGCAAGGTGGGTTGCCTTGCTCCTTTGTTTACCCCTACGTTCCCGATTGTTCTGCTAGGGAGTAAAGGGAGCACCTCTGCGATTGTCACGATCGGGTCATCCGAGCTCGGACCGCAGACTAGGTGAAGCCGAAAGCTAGCGCTCTTATTGTTTTCAATCATGGTCGGCACACAATGGAACTCATGAATAAAAAAAATCTATTGCACAAGTCTCATAGTAACAATGAGCAACCGAAGAAAGGTATCGGTGGGGGTAGTATTTTCTTCGAAGATGCTTCTTACACTTCATCAGTAATATAGCATAAGTTCCCTGAGCGCGCTTTGTCTGTTACAGCCTTATGGCCTGATTGCCTGGCTATCGGAAACACCGTCGATATTCTCGATAGGTGGAGTACATGACACTTTTCGGCCCTTGACCGAAGAGGGAGAAGCCGATGGTCGGTTAAGACGCGTTTAAAGTTCGGGTGAATATAGATATGATATAAGTACTTCAGTACATATGATCATTATACATAAAATTCTTCTACCCAAGTCACTTGGGGGGCCCTTAAATTTACATGAGCCATTTTATCATCAGTGTTTTCTTCTTAGTCGTTGCAAAGTCTTTTTCTATCACTCCCTTTTTCGACGCGAGTGTGTGGTCGATAGCTGAAGAGCCTAATTTCTCTCTCAAAGCTACTAGAGTTTAGTTTGCTAAATTGGTCTAATGAGAAGTACTCCGCCTTCGGGATAGGAAGTTCAAGCCATAGGCTAACCCACTTGAAGTCTTGTGATAGGATGTGTCATGTTAAAGCACGATAGAAGCACAATTTTTTTTCTCTCTAAGACCAACTTTTGATTTGGCATTGAACACTTGATCTAGTTCGGACGACCAGTTTTTACTGAAGTTTTTGGTTTTCCAAGCCCATGGAACTTTTAAACTATTTCTGTGTTTCAAGCATTAGTCTCGCAGTGCAACGCCGGACACCTTTAGAGATTCGGCAAAAACATGCTCAAATATTGCTATATATGCAATGGTTTCGAGTTGTGACTTCGGTCAATAGTTGGGTTGCCCGGCTCCTGTGCTTGCCGCCTAGGTTCCGCTTTGTTCGGCTATGTGTGCAAAAGGAGAACCACTGCGATTGTGCTTCCAACTAGCATGGTTAAGCGCCTCAGTGGAGAAAGCCGAAAACTGACTGTCACAATAAGCGTAAACTGGTCAATGATTAGATGACTGTATTAAACTATAAAGATCGATGGAGGTCACCCCGTGTTAAATGACGGTCTGTTCATAACATTGAGCGAAGTGTTTACGGCTTGACCTCGATTGTCGCCGAACAGTAACCGGGGGCTAGTAACTGGCCTCCCAACTTTAAGCTCCTATGACTAAGTGAAAGTTATAAAGCCCGCATATCCGATTGCCTCGTTTCCGCTAGCACAACCGCCTTCGGGCACCGAGACGTTGGCTAAGGGTTGTTTTGTAATTGCGACAACACCCTGCGTAGCATCTACAAGGGGGTGGAAGCCAACGATGGGCCACTTTCAACTAATAAACGGTCGGAACGGAGTTAAAATAAACATATCATCGGCGTTTGTATTTCATATACGAGGGCTGCCTTCCGCAATCATCGTAATAAAGCCCTAAATATGCATCAATTTGACTTAAGATTTTGGCCAAGCTGGGTTGCCTGGCTCCTGTGCTTACCCCTATGTTCCCGATTGTTCGGCTAGGTGGTAAAGGGAGCACCTCTGTGATTGTTACTACCGGGTCATCCGAGTAAGTACCTCAGACTGGGTGAAGCCGAAAGCTAGCAATCTTAAAGGATCACATTGGTCGGCAATGACGGAAGTGAAAATTTTGGTTCATTAATAACATAGAGTTCGGGAACTTTCCCCGAACTAAATCCTCAATACTTTCCTCCCACATCGATCGGAGGTGAGGTTTCATGATCATGATAAGCATGGCGACCCAAAGAAAGGAACCGATAGCGGGACTATTTTCTTTGGAAGATGTTTCTTACGTTAAAACATAATATAACATATCTCTCTACGTACCTTTGTTTATAAAACCGTATGGCTGGATTGCCTTGTTTGTCGTAAATCTTTGCCCTCATAAAGGCTTTATAAAGTAGGACAAACACTCCTCGGCTACTGGCCAAGGAGGTGGAAGCTGATGGTCGGCCAACAAAGTTTTGTACAATGCGGATCCGAGCATTAATAATGTAGAGTACTTGGATACATAGAATCATTACACATAATTTGTGATTTTACTTCGGATATCAATCCTTAATTCGGCCACCCGTGCCCACATTAAGGCTCGGAGGCTACTGGGCTTCGTGCTAATTATTTACAAAATTTAAAGGGGTACATCGATCCCCTGATCTGGTGTTGCCACCCGACCAATGTCTCGGGGGCTACTGCATTGCCTATTCAATGCAGAAAATTCAAAGTACTCAGTGTTCGGCTTGACTGAACTATGCGCAAACGTGTCTTCGGACAACAATAGGTACCATATGGACCTACCCGGCATCAAGCTAGTATATTACGGCAACTTCTCAAAGCCCTCTCTCAAGGGTCCGTCCGCCGATCACTATCTCCTCTAAAGTGCATCTCGGAATTTTAGGCCGACACACACCTTGAGGGTTACTAGCTATATATCTCGTCAATAAGTAAATTGCATCAATCAGAAATAAAATCCGCAAACAATCAGCCCAAGCCCGAGGTGGTGCGTCATCTCGGAAGCAGTCCGCCATAAAGCTCGGATGCAAGTGGCTCGCTCTATAGAGGGCATTTTCGACACTAAGCTCGGCTAACTCCCTTCAAACTCCTTCAACTTTTTTGAACCAAGGTGAGCTATGACACCTCGGATACAGTCCGACGTTGGAGCTTGGACATAGTCCAGCGGTGGAGCTCGGATGCAGTCCGGCATTGGAGCTCGGCTATAACAAGAGTCTTCGAATACATTCTGGCGTTGGAGCTCAGATGTAGTCCGGCGTTGGTGCTTGGCTGCAAAAGATACCTCGAATGCAGTCCGACGTTGGAGCTCGGATGCAAGAGGACACCGCTGCACGGGAAACACTTCAGACCCGAGGTTGGCACAAAAATAACAAGGCATTGATAAAGGCTGAGGACTTAAAAGGGCTCCTCGGATACCCGTCGAATAAACTCTTCAGATTTAGCTCGGCAATCCTCAAAATAGATGATGGGAAGATTTGTTGAACCAGTTTTCAAGACCAACGACCGAAGATGAAGAGCAGTTCGGAAGAACCGAGGAACGTCCCCAACATGAAGACCGGTTCAGGGGGCTACTGACGGTGTCCATGTTACCATCGCTCCAAGACGCCTACTACGAGATAAGCCGGATATTGAACCGACAACACCCCACTGTGCTTGGATCTCCGCCGACCTCTCGACAACAACGCGTGCGTCCTCTTCTTTCTTGCGGCAGCGGGCCTCTCTTTTCTTGAGTGCTTTCTGACTTTTCTGCTCCCTCTGTGCGGCTTTGGCTACCTCTTGCTCTACCGCCCATTCGGCCTTGGCAGCTTTGAATTCCGCCCACATATATAGGTGTGAACTCGCGAGCGGCGATGAACTCGGCACGGCGGGATGCCATCACTTCCCTACCATTCTGTGTGCGGACGTGGGGGGTGAGGAACTCGGTGCGGCGGGATGCCATCGCTTCCTTACCGGTTAGTGTGCGGCGCGGTGGCATGAACGATGCTTGGTGACAGCTCTGGGGTGGAGTGGCCGGACAACCATATAGTGCATTGGTTTGCCAAGAGCTCAAGGATAGAAGACGAAGGAAATTTGGATTCCCCTTCAATCCAGGTCATTTATTACCGAGTAAAATGTATTGGCGGTCATCGAACTTGTCTTGATAGCTCACTTTGATCATTGTATACGAGATATGGTGATTATACGGCCACTGGCTCAGCGTATAGCTCCGTATTTGTCTAGTTGACCAGTCAAAAAGTCCGCATGCGCCTCATTAGCTCGTGTTCTTTATCTATCTATATCTGCCAGTGGAGAAAGAAATAAAAACCAAAATTATGCGTATGTGAGGAATCAAACCATGCACTCGTCGCTGCAACGCACACTCGTCAGCCAAATGAAAATGAAATACTTTGCATTAAATGCACAAACGGATTTTTTTATATTATACGTGATGCACACATTAGCGCACACCGTCCATAGAGGAAGGTAGCATTTACGCATGCAGACACTCACGCTCACGTTGTCAAACCATGCTAATGCATGCACGTCGCCCTCTCAATCAAAGTCCTGCTCATGGCGCCACGCAAACGGCGAGCCCATCACCTGCGCGCCCCAGAGGTGCCTGACATTACTGTTTAGACGTTTGATGGAGGCCTCCGCGAACACTGAGCATGTATTCACCTGGCTCAACACCAAACGGTCATACTCGTGACTCGGTGCCATGCTCATGTATATCGCCCATCACAATGACAATCTATAAAAGAGCCTAGCTAGAGAGGGTACTATGGTACGATGTATGTACTATCATGAGCGACGGATCATAGTGCCACTGCACACGAGTGTGTCTGATCGATTCATCCATTATTCGTAAGTTATGCATGGTTGTGTGGTGTCTAATGGTGGTCGCCGAAGGCTAGCTGACGACAAGAGCGGTTGCATGGATGCCTGGTTGTCAATACGTGCCACATACGCTTCAAAGGCTTGTCATCCATGAGTTCCCATTTTACCACCACGCCAGCGTTGACCGCCCTGGCCTACCGAAACCCCTTCCATCGCTAGCGCACGCTTCTCGCCTGAAATGGTCACTGTCTCTCTAGAACGTCAATGCCGTATTCACCGGACTTAACTGTAGGTGCAGTTGGTGTGTCACTGACATGCGGGCCAGATGCCCGTTGGGCCCACATGTCAGTGACCCATTGCACCTTGGTTAAGTCACTGAAGCAGCGTTCGCATTCATGCCTGACGCGACCTCTCACTGGCGCCGGCACTGCAGCAGCGCGATGGCCGAGAGAGCGCCACCCACGCGGCATCTCGGTGCAAGCGACTGTTCCGCGTTAACGACACCACGGCCATCCTTCCATCCGCCTCCCACATTAATGACACGCGCCTGCCGACGAACCTACTCCGGCGCCAGCCGTCCATCCGTCTGCCGCAACTCATTGCCATTCGCCCGCTATAATAACTTGAGCCCCAGCTCCGAGCCATAGCCAAAGCCCCCACTCATTCTCCTCCGGTCCCTTCCTTCTGTCGGCAGCACTCCAACCATGGCCTCCAGGCGCTCCAAAGCTCTCTTGGACGTGCTGTCGCTGGAGCAGACGAAGGACATCCGCGGCTCCGCTCCGGGCATGCTCCAAAGCTCTCTTGGACGTACTGTCGCCAGAGCAGACGAAGGAGATCACCGGCACCCCCCCGGTCTCCCTCCACCGCCACGACCACGAAGCCGGCGCGCGTGCACGGGCGCCGCCAGCAGCGAGGAAGAGTAGTACGCGGTAGGTCGCCGCCGCTCTGGTCCCAGGAAGGCCACCGCTCCTCCACTCAGTCGACGCCAAGCTTGGTGGGATAAACATCGGCGGCCGATTAGCCGCTTGACGACAACGTGGAGGCAGAAATGTTCAAAAACTTGTGCTTCGGAGGAGGTGGTTATCGAGGCGGATGAGGAGGAGGCAAAGGCGATCGTTTAGATTAGGTTACAGTAGGTTTTAGTACGGTTTGTGCGAAATATGTAATGAATTTCGTCCAGTTTATAGGAAAAGTTTTCGAAATGTAATGAATTTCCTCCAGTTAATCTGAAATTTGCTTTGTTTGCACGAATTTCGTCCGGTTAGTTCATATAGTTGTCGAAATGTATGCGGGCAGCATTGGATGGCATCCATCAGTGTCCTCGGACAGACGCCGGTGTAAATTTGTGGGCCATTGCTAGAGATGCCATAACTATCATGCTATAATCGCTAACAGTGCTCCACTATTTCGCAGGGAATAGTTATCCCTCGATCAAAATCAGATCGGCCATGTTTTGCACTCCGCCCATGTAAGAGTGTAGACTCTTGCTTACATAAAATGGAGCAAGTGGATGACATTGTAGCATGTCATATCACTCAAACTAGCCCACCTAACGCGCGGTAAAGCACCGCCCTCGTCATTTTGTTCTGGATTTCTACCGATCGATCGCACGAAAATGTTACGCTCTGCAAGTTCAAAAGGAAAAGGCGGCACACTTATGACTCGTACGCGTCGCTTTCACGTCGCACCCCCGACAGTCTGGCTCACACGCCGCTCACCAAAGTGGACACGCGTTGTCTTGCATTTTCACTAACATGTGGGACTACAATTGAATAAACCGTCGATAGCCGAAATCTAATCGCTCGGCGAATGTCTGCTGAGAAGAGAGAGATGGGGGAGGGAGAAGAGATCACCCGCCCGCCGCGCACGGACTCCAAGAAATACATGGTGATAATGTCAGGTGGGCCATGCGGGAGTCCGGACCGCTTCCAAGCCCGCTTTTGAGTGCCCTGGCCCACCAGAAACCCCCCGACCTCCCCGCGCGCGCTCCCCTCTCAGATGCCAGTTGCCCGCCTTCATAGCAAGTAGTACCATTAAAATTCTGGGCTATAAGCCTGCTTATGTGGAGGAGAGAGAGGCATTGACAAAGTAAAGGAGTGGGCTCTACAAGAGCCCGTCCGTACACGTGCTCCTAGGTATAAAAAAACTAATTCTAAAAAAAGAGGCATAAAAAACAATTGTGTCTAAAAAAGAAAGGTAAAAAAAATTTGAGAGGAAATAGATAGAGAGAAAGTGAGAAAAAGTTGTAACCTTATAGCCAACCTTATAGTCAACACTATGGTAGTATTACATGAGCAAGGAGGGAGTGGTGCACATGCCATGTTCAGTGGGCTGCCGTGTTTCACACTCCTCCGTTGTAACCGTGGAGACGATAGCTTTCATCAAAAATAGACAATGAATACTCGTTGCTCGTCCTCCATATCGGAAAGAATACTTTCATTCGCCGACATGTGGGACGTCGACCATCTCGGTCCACCTGCCATGCATAAAATTATCCTGGTCCACCCCGGTCGTAGCGCAGGACCAACCTTTCCCACTATAATTTGATCGGACGAAGGAACCATCATGACTTCGTTGAATTCCGTTTCTTCAAGAAAACTTACTGTACCCGCAATACTTCTACCACACGCGAAGACTGGACGGCACTGTACCTTTTCATATCACTGAAACCCACAAGGCCAAACTAGCCCGCCTAGGATTTGTACTCCCTCCATTTCAAAGTTAGTAGTACAAAGTTGAGTCATCTATTTTGGCACGGAGGGAGTACGTCTCCGTACTGCTTTGATTTTGTGTCGTACGTCTCTGTAATTTTGCTACGATTTTCCTACCCTATGAACCAAATGAGCCCTGAATGTATCCGTGTCAACTATTGTCTGATCGATCGCTAAGCCTACAATTTTAGGAGCATGGTCTGTTGGCCGATCGACGACGGATCAGTATAAGCGTATCACGAGCTCATCAGCCCTAACGTTTCTCTTCGGTGAGTGTTTTGCATGTACTATAGCTTGCATAGTAGCTAGCCTACTAACACCAAGAATCATCAAACAAGCCCTGCTGATATGATAAACAGTTCAAACTTAAATCTAAGCATGCCATATATTACATCAAAAGCTGGTGAGGATACATCTGTTTCCACAACTCAGAGAGGGTTCGCATGATTCACTATCAAACAAAAGTAGCAAGTACCGCCCACACAAGATAGTGCACTAGCCCTAAGATGGTTTGATAACATGCATCATTCTGGTAATTAAACACAATGCAAACTACCCA
The DNA here is from genome assembly GCF_018294505.1 of Triticum aestivum. Lineage (NCBI taxonomy): Eukaryota > Viridiplantae > Streptophyta > Magnoliopsida > Poales > Poaceae > Triticum > Triticum aestivum. The sequence continues at coordinate 52,198,770 of NC_057811.1, forward strand.
GAAGGATTAGCGCGACCAACTATTTCTTGTCATTGATCTCTCGGGCAATGACCACAGCACGGACAACGGCATAGGAATCGATATCTGCAGCGATGTCCACCGCGACATCGAAATCGATCTCTGGGGCAATGTTGGCGGGATGGACAGCGGCATCGAAATCGATCTCCGGGGCAATGTCAACAGGACGGACCGCGACATCGAAAACGATCTCTGGGGCGTTGTCCACAGGACGGGCCGCAACATTGGAATCATCAAGGACGTCCACCGGCACCTGCACAACCCTAACATATTAGCAAGCACATTGCAAATAATCAAAAACCAAAACTATGGTAAGCCATTATTTTTTACCTTGTGCAGCTCACCGGGGATCCCATCCCTCCGGGGGCCATCTCCTCATCCTCGATGGGGGCCATCACCTTGCCAGGGGAATACTGCTTCTCAATAGCGTCTATCTCCTCAAACTCGGCCTTGAGCCTCGCATAGGTGGCCATTAGAGTTTCTGGGGTAGGCACGGTGGGGCCCTTGCTGTTCTTCCAACTTTCTTTGAGGAGTTCGTCTGCCAACGTCGTCACCTCTTTGGCCAGTGCTTATTTCTTGGAGTTCTTCGTCTCCATGGGTTGGCCCGCCAACATGGTCAACTCGTTGGTCGATGCTCGCTTCCTGGAGAGCGCTGTCTCCAGTGGGTTGTCCGCCGGCAACACTTTCCCTAGTGCTCCAGGATCCATCAATGAACTGACAAACAAAAAACAATCGAAAGGAAACCACAATCGCAATGAAAACGGGAAAAGAATAGGCTGTGAGAATCGGTTGGTGCTTCGCAAAAAGAAGATTCCTGGAATGAAAATATAGTAGCATCACTGATTCACCCACCTTTCCTTCATCGGTACAGAAGAAAATGGCAGAAGTGAGTAGCCTGGAGTGAGGTTTTCTTCAAGAAAGGGGAGAAAGGGCTTCAACGAGCATTCCAGTGAAATGATGGTTGCTTCGTCCAGTCCAACTTCAAGGCCACTTCGAGGCCACTATACCACTGCTGGTAAAGGTGTGTGTTTTGTGATATGACGGGTCATGACGGCCACACCGGTGTGACCGGTGAGTCTCGACTATAGCACCTCGCTGTGATTTGGTAGATGGCACGCGGGCCCGGATGCTTTGATGTCCCGCATGTAGATAGAGCGGCCACTACTACAAAAACAGCTATAGCCAATATGGACACTAATGGCGCACTGTACAGGTGGTGCGCCATTACTAAATACTAATGGCGCACCATGTGTTGGTGCGCCATTGGTGTGCAAATATTAATGGCGCACCACATCCACGGTGCGCCATTAGTAAAAAAAATTTCTTTTAATTTTTTCAAAACTACTAATGGCGCACCGTGGGATGGTGCGCCATTAATAATTATGTTTCAAAAAAATTCAAATTTTTTTATTTTTATTTTTTAAACTACTAATGGCGCACCGTGGGAGGGGTGCGCCATTACTAGTTGAACTAGTAATGGCGCATCATCCCACGGTGCGCCATTAGTAATTTGGCCCAAACATTCCCCCAAATGCACCCCCCGGTGGACCGCCTTTTCAGTTTCAGAAAAAATAAAACTAAATGATAGAAATGTCAAAAAAATAAAAGAAAATAAGATTCCCATGTGATATGTGGTCTAGCTGTTAGCAAAATTTACAAACATGAATTTTCGACTTTTTTGCAAAATCTCTCGAGAATTTTTAAAAATGGGCATAACTTTTGCATACGAACTCGGATGAAAAAAAAATATATGAAAAATAATCTATTCGAAAAGTTACATCCGAATTTAACGGGGGGAACCCCGTCAAACATTTTCAAAATCCTCAAAAACCTAACAGAAAAAAAGATACGGGACTTTTAAGATCTGGAGAGGCAAAAAAATTCAAAAAAATTCAAACTTACTAATGGCGCACCTGCCCATGGTGCGCCATTACTATCTTCCCGCCTTCAAAATTCAAAATAAATCAAAAAAAAAGTTACTAATGGCGCACCTGCCCATGGTGCGCCATTAGTATCTTCCCTACTTCAAAATTCAAAATAAATAAAAAAATAAAAAAAAGTTACTAATGGCGCACCTGCCCATGGTGCGCCATTAGTATCTTCCCGCCTTCAAAATTCAAAAAAAAATAGTAATGGCGCACCTGCCCACGGTGCGCCATTACTATGCCGTATATATGGCTGGGCGTGTCCTCTCCTCCTTACCTCTTCATTCTTCTCCTCCACTCCACCTCTCCTCCACTCCATCTCCTCCTCTCCTCCACTCCATCTTCCCTTCTCTCCTCCACCATACTACCCTCCTCCTCTCCGGCGACCTCCTCCTCGTCCTCTCCGGTGACCTCCTCCTCCTCTCCGGCGACCTCCTCCTCCCTCCTCTCCTCCCCTCCCCTCCCCTCACTGTTTCTCCTCCCTCCTCTCCGGTGAGCTCCTCCTCCCTCCTCTCCTCCCATCCCCTCATGGTTTCTCCTTCCTCCTCTCCGGCGACCTCCTCCTCCTCTCCGGCGATGTAGGCGAGCGCCTCTCCGGTGACCTCCTCCTCCTCCTCTCCGGCGAACTCCTCTCCGGCAAAAGAACACGGCAAAAGAACGTACAAGATCCAAAAATAGGAACAAAATTTGAAATAATATCGTGCAAAAAAGAGCAAAAAAACAAGCAAAAAATGGGCAAAAAAATCGCGATCCAGATCAAAATTCAAAAATAGCAATGGCGCACGGTGGGGGTTAAACGGTGCGCCACTACTATTTTCCCGCCTTCAAAATTCAAAAATACTAATGGCGCACCATGGCCTATACTAATGGCGCACCAGTGGCCTATACTAATGGTGCACCATGGCCTATAGTAATGGCGCACCAGTGGTGCGCCATTAGTATACCAGATACTAATGGCGCACCACTGGTGGGCCATTAGTAAAAAATACTAGTGGCGTGATGCTAGTGGCGCACCAGTAGTGCGCCATTAGTAGGCAAAACTGGTGCGCCACTAGTAGGCCTTTTCCTAGTAGTGGGCTAGTCATATAGGAGTACTTAATATTGTGCACCGCGACCAAGGCGGAGAGGAAAGCGAGAGAACTACGCATTTATTTACGGTGTAGATTCACTCATTTTGCTCTAGTACTACTCATTTAGGGTATAGTCTAGTCACTTGTTGAAATCTCTAGAAAGGCAAATACTCCTTTCCGGTTTACAGGGCTATACTAGCAAGTAGTACTACAATAGTGGGCTCAAATAGTTATTTTGTCTCATGCAAGAGCCTGGCTATATGCGTGCTCCAAGCCCTTTTGGACCCATTTTTGGGTGTTTGGTAGGGTGTATGAAGGGTGCATGAGTCAACACTAGCTTAACACAAATACACTAGGAGCATGCATGAGAAGAGCATGCATGAAGAGGGGTGCTGGGATGAGCATGCACGAAGAGGGAACAACTATCACTAGTGCAGAACCGGCCTTTATCACCGGTTCGTAAGGGCCTTTCACTACTGGAATCAGCTAATTTGCCATCTGCCAGCTCTTTGCCGTCTGCTAGCTGACGGCAAAGAAGCTCTTTGCCGTCTGCTAGCTGACGGCAAAGAAGCTCTTTGCCATCAGCTACCAAAAAGCGGACGGCAAAGAAATGGCAGACGGCAAAGAAGCTCTTTGCCATCAGCCAGCTCTTTGCCGTCCGCTGGCGAACGGCAAAGAGGGAGGGGGCCCCCACCCCCCGCCCGTTTGAAAAAAACTTAACGCCCCACCTCTTTGCCGTCCGCCAGCGGACGGCAAAGAGGCAAAAAGGCGGACGGCAAAGAGCCGATTACCTAACGGCCCGTACCCCCCGCCCGTTACTCTCTGTCCTATCCTCTCTCTCCTCCCCGACGCGCCCTGCCACCGTGCACATCCCGCCCGCCCGCCGCCGCCCCGTCGCCCCGTCGCCCCGCTACCCGCCGCCCCCACCTCTCCATCCCCACCCCTCCGCCCCGTCGCCCCCTCCGCCCCGTGGCCCCCTCCGCCCCGTCGCCCCCCCACCCGCCGCCCGGCGCCGCACCGTCGCCCCCTCCGCCCCGTCGCCCCCCACCCCTCCGCCCCGTCACCCCCTCCGCCCCGTCGCCCCCCACCCCTCCGCCCCGTCGCCCCCTCCGCCCCATCGCCCCGCCACCCCTCCGCCCGGCCAGCGCCACCCCGCCGCCCCTCCGTCGGCGAGCGCCCCACCCCTGCCGCAGGTGAGCCCCACCCCTCTTCTCCTTTTTTTTCCTGTTTTTTTAGTTTAGTTTAGTTTTTTAGTTTTAGATTTTTAGTTTTAGATTACTTTTAGTTTAGTTTTAGATTTAGTTTAGTTTAGTTTTATATTTTTAGTTTAGATTACTTTTAGTTTAGTTTTAGTTTTGTTTTAGGTTACTTAGTGGTAGGTTTAAGAAGAGGAAAAAGGAGAAGAAGAAGAAGAAGAAGAAGAAGAAGAGGAGGAGGAGGATGAGGAGGCAACACCCCGACACGACACCCCGGCACGACACCCCGACACGACACGACACGACACCCCGACACGACACGACACCCCGACCCCGACACGACACCCCGACACCGACACCCTGACACCACACCCACCCTTACCCCGACACCGACACGGCACCCCGACCCCGACCCGGCACCCCGATCCATTTCACCTAAGTTAGCTCAAAAACGATCCATTTCAACTAAATTAGCTCAAAAATGATCCATTTCAACAAAGTTAGCTAAAAAATGATCCATTTCAACTAAGTTAGCTCAAAAACGATCCATTTGACCTAAGTGAGCTAAAAAACGATCCATTTCACCTTAGTTACCTCAAAAACGATCCATTTCACCTAAGTGAGCTAAAAAACGATCCATTCTAACTTTCTTATTTTGCCATTTTGTAGATTTCATTATGTGCTGGATGGAGTGCTTGTTCTACTCTTCTTGTTCTTGTCTTCTCATTCTTGTCTTCTCATCCTAGTCACCTTAGCTATGGAGTGCTTGTTTATGTATGGATGGAACTTGTTTATGTATGAAATGATGGATGGAACTTGCTTATGTAATATGTACGGATGGAACTTGCTTATGGACTTGCTTATGAATGCCTGTGAAATACATGAACTTGCTTATGGACTTGCTTATGAATGCCTGTGAAATATATCTATATGTCATATATATTTTCTGTGAAAATTGTGGGATTTAATAAAAAACAGAAAAAACCCAATATGCAGGCTCTTTGCCGTCTGCCACAGACGACAACGGCCTCTTTGCCGTCTGCCGCGGATGGCAAAGAAGCCACGTGGCAGCCAACTGTGCTTCCTGGGAGCTGACCCATTTGGTCAGTTTGCCTACAGTGGCAGACGGCAAAGACTTTGCCATCCGTGGCAGACGGCAAAGAACCTGCACTTTGCCATCAGCGGCAGACGGCAAAGAACCTGCCATCTAGTGACGTGTAGATGACATCATACGGCGGACGGCAAAGACCAGAGAAATTTTGCCGTCAGCGGCGGACGGCAAAGGTCTGCCGTTAGCCACTTAACGGACTGACAGCGCAATTATTGCCGTCCGCCCTCTTTGCCGTCCGTGGCAGACGGCAAAGAGCCTTTGCCGTCCGCCGCCAGGAAGCAGACGGCAAAGCAGCTGTTTACCGTAGCCTTCTTTGCCGGAGCCTTTTGCCGTCCGCGGCTGACGGCAAAGGTCTTTGCCATCCGCCGTTCGAGCCTTTGCCGTCCGCCGTGGCAGACGGCAAAGTAGCTGTTTCCTGTAGTGTTTAGTGCCGGTTCTGCAACCGGCACTATGGAGTGGAGACTAAAGCCCCCCCCCTTTAGTACCGGTTCGGCACGAACCGGCACTAAAGGCCCACCACATGGCGTGAGCTCGCGCTGTGGTATGGGGGACCTTTAGTACCGGTTGGTGTTACCAACCGGTACTAAAAGTTTTTTTTATTTTTTTTCTGAAAAGTTTGGAAAAAAATTGATTTTTTTTCGATTTTTCAATTCTCTGAATTATTTGATGATTTAGTATCTAATCACCCCTCTTAACTACTCAAGTGTGGATCACTCATTCCAAATCGTCTAACTTCCTGGCCGGTCACCCATCCTCTCACTCCCCTAGCCTGAGCACGCTTAACTTCGGAGTTCTATTCCCTCTACTTTCCAAGTCTGCACTTGTTGTTTTCCTGACAATAGTAAGATGTCAATCCTATTAACCCTCAGGAATTTAGCTTGAGCATGAAGTCACACATTTCACTGTTTGAGTTGGAAACTATTGTTTAAAAAAAATTAATTATTTAGTAACACTGATATTTCTTGAATAATTAGTTTGACCATTGTTTGACCATAGTTTGACCAGATTTGACCAAAATTCAAAAAAACTGAAACAATTATTTAGTAACGCTAATATTCTAGAATAATTAGTTTGACCAGATTTGACCACATTTTTTCCAAAAAAAATTTGAAACTATATTTTTTTCTGTTACTAGTGGCGCACCTAGCAAATGGTGCGCCACTAGTAAGTTTGAAATTTTTTCCATTTTTTTCCACTCTAGATCTTAAAAGCCCCGTAACTTTTCGAGTTGATGATTTTTCATACAAAAAACTTTTTAATCCGAGTTCGCATGCAAAAGTTATGCCCATTTTACAAATTCCAGAGAGATTTTGCAAATAAAGTGAAATTCATATTTGTAAATTTTCCCAACAACTAGACCACATATCAAATAGGAAACTTATTTTATTTTATTTTTTTGATATTTCCATCATTTTCTTTTCTTTTTTCTAAAACTGAAAAGGCGGTCCACACGGGGGTAGAGTTTGAAAATTGCCCTATAGTCCCGGTTTGTGTCTCCAACCGGGACTATAGGTCGGACCCCTTTAGTCCCGGTTCATGGCACGAACCGATACTAAAGGTTAGCCCTTTAGTACTGGTTTGTGCCATGAACCGGTACTAAAGGTGATCGTGGGGCCCCGGCCTGACGCCAGCCTGCCACCACCCCTTTAGTACCGGTTCGTGGCACGAACCGGTATTAAAGGTTCAACAAGAACCGGCATTAATGCATAGCCGTTCGAACCGGCACTAATGCACACATTAGTGCCGGCTCAAAAGCAAACCGGCACTAATGTGCTTGACATTTGACCCTTTTTCTACTAGTGTATGCTAAGATGAGAATGCAACCAAACACACTGTGGCGAGCGTACGCAACTGCCACATTCGGGTTGCGCTTGGCTCTTCGCCTCTTCGAGAAGACGAACAATGATGTTACTACTGCTTCTACAGTATCGAATCCACTGCTGCATGTCTGTCCACCACGTGCGGGAGGGATAGCTTGATGTAGTACTCTATAAGGCTAGTTGTAATGGGAGTATCATAGGTAGTACTCCCTTTGTTCCTAAATATTTGTCTTTCTAGAGATTTCAACAAGTGACTACATACGGAGCAAAATGAGTGAATCGACATTCTAAAATATGTATATATACATCCGTATGTGGTAGTCCATTTGAAATACCTAAAAAGACAAATATTTCAGAACGGAGGGAGTATCATGCATGCCAACTATGCAAATTTGATGAGGTGGCATAGAAGTAAATGAAGAAAGAGAGGGTTGAGTATCATATCATGATACCGTATCATATTAAATATTATGCTACTATTTGTCATGCATGCTAATAAATTAAGTCATCGATGATACTAACATATGATACGATGCACTATGGATGTGTAGTATCATACACTAGTATCATATGCATGATACTAGTATTCCATTACGACCAGCCTAAGCAAAAGCCTGTCCTCGTCTGCAAGCCACCGCGCGCATGGGCGAGGGAGAAGGCGTGTAGTAGTAAAATCAAGCTTCTCTTCGTTGTACGAGTTGACGCGACACATCATAGCACTGGCCCCACATGGTTGCCTCTAAATTGGCTGTAAGACCCATAGTGTACAATATATTTGCTACAACCTCTAACATTTACCCCACCGCAAATTAAAATATACATATTCCTGTCTTGAACATATGAGCGAGCAAACTACAATCTCCAGGATGACAGGTAGGGCCAGAATATTACTTTAATAAAAAAAGCATGGAGCCGACCCCAACAATTTAAGCTTCCAGGCACGATAGGCGCTATCCTAGACTATTGTACACATGAAACTGCCACACGAGCGTCCGGACTACGCTTGGCTCTTTGCCTCTTCGGGAAGTCGAACAATGATGGAGTACTACTGCAGTGGAGGAGTACTACATTATCCTTCTGATCATCTGACATCGATTGAATGGTTGCATGTCCACCTCGTGCGGGAGGGAGAGCGTGCGTAGTGAAAGCTTCTCCTAGTCCTGCCAGCCAACACGCCCATGGCGAGGGAGGGACGCAGCTTCATGGACTTACTGCTCCTGCCTTTGCATGTATGACAGGTGGGCCCAATAGGTGGGTGGCTCACCTGTCATGCAGCCAAAGGCAGGTGCAGTTAAGGCACCGGAGCTCAGTCCGCGAGGGAGAGGGCGTTGTAGTAATCAAACTTCTCGGTCTTGCACGAGTTGACGCGACACATCAAAGCACTGCACTCGATATATTTCACTCATTTGCGTTTACCAATGCATTAGTTACAATGCATGCATGCCGTGACTCCCGTTTAGATACTTGCATGTGTTGATTTAATGCACCTTGCCAAATTTTGACTATATATTTAACTAACCAAATGTTCATGCATGTCACAAAAAATTACATCATTGAAAACAATGTTCAAATACGAATCAAAGGATATAATTTTTGTTAACATGCACTAACATTTTGTCAGTTAAATCTCTGGTCAAAATTTAGCACCAATTACGAAGGGGCCCAATAAATTGTACTCTCACATTTTGTTTTGAGGATACTCCCACATAGAAAATGTAAATAATAATGCATGTTGGGGCAGCCCAAGTTTCCGATAATTTTAGCCGTGGGCTTGTTCACAAATTTTAGGAGGGGTTGGTTGTTCATTTAATGGAGGATCTTGTACCAGACTTGAATGATACAAAGTGCGACCTGGCACACTGTAACACCACTTGAAATAAGTGGGTAGCTATCTCAAAAAACAATCAACAACTCAAAAAAAACGGCGACCTGGCATATACATAGTTTTAAACTATTGTTTTGATGGAGTGAAAAAGGAAAACTACCCCACTACATATATATAGGCCGGAGCCTCCGCGCTTGCTTGCTAGTGTTGGTCTATTCACACACTCTCATCCTCTCCAGATCTAAACAAGATAGCTGTGGTAACACTGTCTTTCTCCATTCAAAAAACACTGTCTTTCTATCCTCACCACTGGTTACAATCCGGACGTATCCCGCTCCGCCGGTGAAGGGGAGGAGGGGCAGCGTTTAGGCCGTCGTCGATAGCGAGGAGGAGACCCACTACCGTCCGGACCGTTATCTCTGGCCGAGCGCCAGCAGGGCAGATCCTCTGATCCCTTCGTCGTGGCCCTAGTGTGGGCAGATACGGCCTCCCGCCGCCCAACTATCTACATCCCGACGACCTTCAGGTATATCTTCCTTCAAAACCGCCCTAGCTGTACTTCCCCAACTCGCTATGTCGCTGCTTGTGCATCATTTTCTACCTCTCAGCCCCTCTCGATCGAATGGTCCAATGACACATATTTTTTTCTTCTATTGTTAGAGATAATCTACTTCATGGAGTCGAATCTTGTACTTGGTTCAACCAAGAAATAAAGTGGGGGTAGGGCAATTTAGTATGTACATCGAACTTGGTACAAACAGGAAGGAAAGGGGGTGAAAGTAGTACAAACTGGTCATCCAACCGGTCTCTTGGTCGAAAAGGGAAATATAGGGGAAACGCTGTACACAGGGGTATGACCAGGACTAGATTTGCTATCCACACATAGGGGTAGGTGGCTAGAGTGAACAAAAATGGGACCAACCCAGATATGTTTCTTTTATGTTTGTTTCTCGGGACAACAAACTCAGAATCACCACTTTATGCCCCGGTTTAGGTACATGGTGATGGACTACTGGTGCACCCACTGTCCCATGCCCTTATACCAAATATTTAGGTGTTCTTAATCTAATGCCCTTGGTAAAATGAAGCCATGCCACTGTTATAAGCCATGACAAGTTTAGCCAAATGTTTTTGCCTGTAATTGTTTGAGACTATGATTGTTTCCTCTGTAGCTTTTTGTGCAAACAGGGATATCCATTTCACCTGGTTGCTGTTGTGACCTTTTGGTGCACTGCACAAAACACTTCTTAAAATAAAGTGACTTTTGTGCTATTTAACTGGAATGTCAGAATGGAACAGTTGGTTCATTTTGGTGGAACTGCACAAAGGGAGATTTGTGTTCCAAACCTCATCATCCATATTGGCACCATAACCTTCCTTTAGGTAACAACTAGCGGAGCTACCCGTGCATTTGCGCGGCTAGATTTTTTATATCTTTATAAATGTTGTTTTAGATCTGAGATAATCTACAGTATGCTTAACTTCATAAAATTATGAATGATTTTACTATAGAAAATCATCCATGCTAGATAAAAAATAATGATTTTAATGTTTATATTGGTAGAACAATAGATGATGTTATAAATGTTTGATGACACATATTATTCTTAATTTATGTTTTTGCGATTCATCCAAATAGGAGTTCTAAACTAAGGATGAAAACCTCACTGCTATATCTTCTAGAAAGAATGTTCAACAATGTTCCGCCTCATCATTAGCAATATTGCACTTATATTAATGCAATATCTTGCATCTAGCTAATTTCTCGCACTCATCCTACTCTAATTCCTGTTGTGTCATGCCTGTTTAGGATAGCATATTCATTGTTATAGATATTCTCACCAAAATATGCTAAGTTGTTCGATCTAGAATACTCTTGGCCTACCGGTGTTGCTTGTTCAAGTTGCATTCTTTAATACAACTAAAATAGCTTTCTAACTATTCTACATTATATGTGCTCCAACCTCTATTTTTTGGCGGGATTCGGGAACTTTATTGTTGCTTCCACATAACCATGTTCCTTCGCTTGCACACATTTCATATAGACATTTATCTATTGATGCTTCTTCTTGGATCAATATCCTACATGCCCTCCGTGATATATGTATCTAGGCACGTACTCTTTGGCCATTCCAAATTTACCAGATCCCAATCATTTTCAGTAACCATGAATCTGATCTACCATTAATTAAGAAATCATGAATGTTTCCACTCATCTCCATTCTACTCCTTGTGAACTTTTCATATATTTGCGAAAGCATTCACGATAATACATATAATGCATATTTCTTACTTTGCTCATTGTCACAGTGAACACATGCATGTCAAGAATTCCGAGGCAGGTTGCGTTGAACTTTTACCCGATATTACATATTGCTTGTTATCAAGAGAATATCAAAATTGTATTATCTTTAATCCCTTTAGAATTTGACGTTTGAATCACATATATAACTCAGTTTCTATAAAGAAACCAAATATGAACATCCTTTTAGTTTAAGCCAATTTACGGTCGTTTTTTCTCATGTCAAATTTCATACAGAGAAAACATTGTATGCTTTATTATCCCATACAAATTTCTAGTACATGACATATTATTATATTAGCAGTAAAATTATGAGTTCCAAAATGGATTTATTACCTATTATTCCAAAGTACCAATATTTTTTCCTGGCCATGTCTTTCTTATTTACATTACCTTATATTTAATACATTCTCGGCATATATGTTGTTGATAACCTTTTGGCCAAAACATTCACTCTGGGCTACCTCTCGTTATTGCTTTTAGTTATGATGGTGTGGAATATATTACATTTTAACTATTCTGGTTGATCGCGAATGAAAACATAGTTATCGATGGGATTTAGCCTAACTCGCTTGGGTGGGAAGTAGCCGTACAATCACATGATCATGATTCACTTACTCGCGAATAAGATTTTAAATTTCATATTTAGTATACTGTCATGGCTATCATGCGAAATTATATGTTATTTGAAAACGTCTGCAATATCCGATTTTTTACTTTGCTCATATCATAATTTACATTCTGATTGTGTACATGTCAATATGTGGTTTACTAATCTGATTGGTAAGGGCTGATTGCAATCACTTTTACTTGCATTTTTTGCTTTCTAATCAGAACATGAAGGGTGGTTCATATAGGCATTGGACTCTAGTACGTGCCTATGCATGTGATGCCTCATAAGACCTTAATCACAAAAAATTTAAGCAGTGTTGGCTCATATGTGTTGGACTCGGTTAGATTAGGCTATTTGGGTAAAAAAAATCAACGTTGTTTGGCCAACACGTACTTTTCTTCCAAAAGCCTTCTTCAAAGTTTATATCTTTTCTGTGCACGATCTCGTTCTAGGTGCGGTGTCCAAACTGGTCACAGCTTGTACGTGAACCTGTTTTGTTATTGTTTCGGACAGAACTTTATGTAGAAGTTCTTTAGAGGTAATTTACCTTTTTCTCTCTCTATTTTTAACGGATGTGTCTATGTTGACTCTGTACGGGACTTTTATTCCAAGCAGGCCTTCACATAGTTTCGTTTTTCAGTAATGTGTACTACGGTATGCATGTTGAACTGGCCATTGACGCACATAAAAAAAAATACTCCCATAGATCTGTCGATAATAGGATCTGTACGTTCTTTATATAAACGGAATATATTTTTCTCTTATGTGGACAATTTTTTCATACCATCCAATGTAGTTCTATTATCTATCCATTCACTAAGTGTATGTAATATTACAACCGAGTTCATATTAATCGTACTCAAAATAAGGTTAGGGATAGGTTAATTAAATTTGCAAAAACTGAGGGTCGTACTATGACTAGGCATTCGTGTGGCCCGGACGTCGCTCTTGCTTTAGCTCATGATGATTGTAAGAACTATGTGATTGAGTAATATAAGTTTTCATCCACACAAAAAATATTACAACCGAATTCATATATAATATTCATAAATTTTACACTAATTTAATATTATTACGCTTCTAATTTTTTACCACCTTGGTTGTTTTTTTACCCTTTGATGGCCCACTACTATTTGCCCATAAGCTTTTCTGATTACCTGAGAGTGTGAAACTGGGCCAAACTGTGGCTGTGGTAGGTTCCTTCGAATCAAAAAAAGGTGGCAGGTTCTGTATGTAGTCTCTAGATGGGCTTACGTAGCCTCTATAGGGATATGCAAGTTTCTTTTTCCTCTTAACAGAATTCAAGTCGGATTTGAATAGCTATCCGTGTACTTCACACATACAACAAAGGTGATCTTGGCTTTCCAACCTTTGAGCTGTCCATGTCCTGTACGTGATTCTATTTATTTGTTTTGCGCTGTTTACATCATAGGTACTTGTACGTGACAGGTTTAATATGTGCCAAATAGTGCTTGTCTAGAAAATTTGTATGTAACATAATATCGATAAATCTGAGCCGTAAATATTATTAATCAACGATGTATATTATTTTAGCTTATGTGGAAGAACGTGGTATCTAATTTGGCTTCTGTCTTAATTATATAATAGATAATAGATGATATTTAATGCATGTGTTCATCTCTATTTTGCGACTGCCATGATAAAATAATGCTATTGTTTACTAGTACACCTGTACTCCCTCACCGACAAAACCAATTCTGAAATAGAAGGCCAATCATGTACTTGGTTTCATCAACTAGTGAGAAAAAAGAGAAACAGAGCATGAAGAGGAAGAAGAAGAAGAATAAACAGTGCCAGGGTGATCTTGCTGAAGCCGAGGCCTCAGTCGAGGCCACTCAAGGGCTCCGGCAACATCTACCTTAGATGTGAGATGATCCTCCAGGGAGCCCTTCCACTTCTGTGTATTTTCCATCATGAATTTGAAGCTACTGTTAGAGTAATATGCTAATGTTTTTCTATCCTTTCTCACTAGGCTAATGAAGGTTTCACCTTGTTCCTACTTGTGCAAACAGGGATCATGTTGTGCCAATCATACATTTTAGTGGAACACCACAAGACAATACAATGAACTGTATCCCAGCCAGTGCTTTAACTCTGCTGGAAGTTCTTGATAATCTTTCGATATAATCTCAGTACTTGTAAACAAGAATGATTTCAACCATACATTTGAAGTGCACAAAAATATATACTATTGAGTGATTCCAGTGAGTGCTTTATCATCTCTTCTGGGACTACATGAATAAGCTTTTTTTGTCAGGTTGGTACCGGCCTAAGGCCTTCATCCATATTAGTTTGCTGTCATCTCTATTTGTATCGTGCTACTATCATGAGAAACCCCTTTATCTTTGCACGTTAAAGTTTTGCAACCTATGATACATGGCAATGCTTTGACTGTTGAGCTAATTGGCACTGATTAAATAAACTACTACCTCTCTTTCAGCAAGACTACTATGTTGCCAACTTTACCCATTAAGATAATGAGGGTGCTTCTATTTGTTAGTGTATGTTTCCTCAACTAGTCCCACTATTATAGTAATCTCACTCTTTCAATATATTTGCCAACAGGGATGCTCCAGTTTGGTGGAACTGTAGAAAAAATCTGGGTGCTTCATTGCCTCGACAACTTCCTTCGTTTCCTGTCAGTCGCTAATCTGGGCTTACTTCCTTCCTTTGCTGTCAGTCGCTTCGCTTATCTCGGCTTCTAGTCAAAGGAAATAGTAATTCATATGCTACCTCACACAGGTTGGTACTGGTCTTTATCCTGATTATTGTGCTTGTCATATGTATTGGTAATTTGGTATTGTGCCACAGTTTGCCGATTTCATAAAGCAGTAACTTGGAGCCTGAACTCGCATGGAAATCATTACATTGGGTGATTTCAGTAGAACTGCAAAAAAAGATGAGACGGACAGATACTTATGTTGCTGCTATGTACTCAAAGTTCACTCAGACAAGTATCGATGTTGACAAGAAGAAGTGCCTATATTCATTCGAGTATCAACCGGCGTCAACCAGTTGTCAAACTCCAAGTATTAGGAGAGTGAACGCCAAAAATATTGCCTGGCGCATAGCCCAAAAAAACACAGTCCAGTCTTTGGTCCCAACTTGTGCACATATGGTAGCGAACTGTATGGCATGGAGTCTAAAGATTCCAGACAAGTTGGTTGACGCGTATAATCATCTGGCACTTAATCAGTCTGCACGTCAGGGATGCTCCATTTCAGTTGAACTGCACAAAAAATTTGGGTGGTTCATTTTCTCAACCGGGTCCTTTCTCGTCTGCAATGTAGAATTTTGGCGAGCTACAGGACTAAGATGAGCCGGTAAACTAGTTGGATGAAAGTAGTGGCCAAGTTGCTCAAACCTCCCTCGGCACGAGGCCACTATTTGAGGATAAACCTACAAGCAAAGTTCAGATTGTGTGTGCTGCCTCTTATTTACTCGAAAGTTTACTTGTACAAGCATAAATTTTAGCAAGAAGTACCTCCGACTGAACACCATTTACCAGTCTATACCCTATGTAATTAAAGTTCATCCATGGATGATATTGGATGTGATCTCAATAATTTGGTTGCATAAACATACTGAACATGTGTATATCTGAATCTTTTTGTGAATTATCTATGAATATTGTCGTGTGATCTATCAATCATTTGGACGCATAGACATGTTCAACTTGTGTATATATGAATATTTTGAGTTTGTTTATTGTGAATGTTGGATATGAATATGAAGGTGTCCTGTGAACCTGAGTTTGATACGAATGTTTACCTGTTCTGTTGTACTTGTGTGTGAACTTGTTAGTATGTCTACTGCGGGATTTGTGACATGTGGGTGTCAACGGCACACCTTCTTCCCGAGAAGAATTGCACCTGCTTTGTTCGGGTAGCACCGGCGCATGAACTCTTTTTAGTATTTTTGCTCTGTCTTCCCCCCTCCCCCGCTCAACCCCTGTCGTAATGTTTTCAGCCTCAAAACAGCATAGTACTGCATTGTTTTTGGGGCTTGATGAAAAATCGAGTGCTGGTTTCTGTAGGTTGGCCCGCTCAGCGAATGGGTTGCTGGTCCACCACAGACTGGGAGGCAAAAAATACAAGTTGTATGGTGCAGAGGCAAGTAAAAAATTCCATCAAGAGCCATCCACTGAAGAAAAAAATCGCGTCTAATGTGCTTCTTCACTCGCGCTGCCGGCCCCCTCTTTAATCCAGTTCGCTCGGGGATCTAGCTGGTATCATTTTTTTCTAGAGGGCGAACAAGTATCAGCTAGGCCTAGGTATGCGTAGACCACGACATACAGAGACAGTGGTTTCAACTTAGTTTTTGGGCTCCATACCGGCCTATGGGCCTCCCAGCGTAGGTTTTACTTTTTCTTAAAGATCGGCAGCCCAATATTTTTTTAATAAAACGTAGATCTCTGTTCTATTTATCTTTATATAAGAATAATAATGTTGTGTCCAATTTATGTTTTCCCTTCTAACCACATTATATATATTTATATTATTACTATTATTGTATATTTTATAGAGACTTATGTATACATTATAAAAACATCCCACATGTTATTAACTTATAAAAGTAAATGTTTAATAGAAGTTGGCATGGAAAATCCTGGTTGTTTTTGACTAACAGGTAGGAAAATCCTGGTGATTGCATACAAAAGCTTGCGAAGATTTTAAGGACGAATGTAATAATAACGCGCTTATTTTCATTTTGAGCAATAACTCGCTAATTTTTTAATTATACATATATATATAATGTGTCGCTTCGATTTATTTTTGATATTAATTGCTCCTTCTAACCTAACATTATATATAGAACGAGCCTAGCTAATTCGTGTATTTCAAGAAAGTGCAAATGAGCTGGGATTTCACAGTAAATATTAAATGGGCCGCATTGACGCGAAATTATTTGTTCACCCAGCCCAGCAAATGGACTGTGCATTCTAGAAAACTTGGGTTAAATATATGCCACATTTTTGCAGGCTGACATGTGGGCCAATAGGTCGAAGCCTACGCAGGGTGTTGTCAACTTGGTCAACAAATGATTATGACATCCACAACCATTGGATTTTTATCCAACAGACGACATGCACCTTCAATCTCTCGTCTTCTTCTACCAGCGTCGCCGGGACCGCCTGATCCGGCCTCCGATGGCTAGCGGCTCTGCTTAGCATGCATCGCTGCGAAGCGCTACCCCACCGCCGGTCAGGCTATCCCTCCACCCCTCCACACCTCATGTTATTCTCCACCGACTATAGCCCCACACCGCACCAGAACTAGTTATAACCCTTGTACTCCTCTCAATCTGCGACTCCAATGCCGTGTCTTCACATCTTTGGGTCGTTCCCGCCTGGGGCCTCGCCATCGTCCATCGACCGGCGTGGTCAACAAACGAGAGTCATCGGAAGAGGACTGTATGTGGAGAGCCTGACGGCTGGGACCCACGAGGTCCATGGTCGAAAACGGGGGTCCTGTTCGTCGGGAGCAGTGTGGCGTACCGCAAAACGGGACTCCATGGGATACTGTTCATCTCCACCGTCGAATGCCTCCACGGGCTACTGTTCATCCACCTCCTCCAGCCTCCACCTGCGACTGTTCATCCACCTCCTCCAGCCTCCACCTGCGACTGTTCATCCACGGGCTCCTGTTCATCCAGCCTCCACCGCGTGCACCTCCACTAGCTACTGGTCAACCAGCCCTCTCCACGGGGTCCTGTTCAACAACCCCTCCACGGGCTACTGTTCATCCAGCCCTCCACCGGCTACTATTCAACCAGCCCTCCATGGGGTCGTCCTGTTCATCCAGCCCTCCACGGGGTCCTGTTCATCCACCGCCCAACCGGCTCGATCTGGGTCCACTAGTAGAAAACAGGGTTTGGTCACAGGGCAGTATTCACATTAGTCCCTGTTCAGTCACGAACCGGGACTAATGTGAGCATTGGTCCCGGTTCGTGCGGCTAAGGCATTAGTCCCGGTTCACCTGGGCCCTTTAGTCCCGGTTGGTGCCACGAACCGGGACTAAAGGGTGCGATGCCCATTAGTACCGGTTGGTGGCACCAACCGGTACTAATGGGCTTTGAGGCATTAGTACCGGTTCATGGCACGAACCGGTACTAAAGGTCCCATTTTCAAACTCTAACCCCCCCCCTCGTGGACCGCCTTTTCAGTTTTAGAAAAAACAAAAGAAAATGATGGAAATGTCAAAAAATAAAATAAAATAAGTTTCCCATGTGATATGAACCTCGTTAAACATTTTCAAAATCCTCAAAAACCTAACAAAAAAAGTTACGGGGCTAGTGGCGCACCATTTGCTAGGTGCGCCACTAGTAACAGAAAAAATTATAGTTTAATTTTTTTGGGAAAAAATGTGGTCAAATCTGGTCAAACTGTGGTTAAACAATGGTCAAACAATGCCCAAACTAATTATTCTAGAATATTAGTGTTACTAAATAATTATTTTAGTTATTTTGAATTTTGGTCAAATCTGGTCAAATTGTGGTCAAACAATGGTCAAACTAATTATTCAAGAAATATTAGTGTTACTAAATAATTATTATTTTTAAAAACAATAGTTTCAAACTCAAACAGTGAAATGTGTCACTTGATGCTCAAGCTAAATTCCTGAGGGTTAATAGAATTGACATCTTACTATTGTCAGGAAAACAACAAGTGCAGACTTGGAAACGAGGGAGAATAGAACCCGGAAGTTAAGCGTGCTCAGGCTGGGGGAGTGGGAGGATGGGTGACCGTTCGGGAAGTTAGATGATTTGGAATAATGAGGGGTGATTAGAGATTAGTGGATAAATTGAGTATTGATGAGGGGTGGTCATTAGAGATTAGAGGTTAAAATAATTCAGAAATTTGAAAATCAAAAAAAAATTCAATTTTTTTTTTCAAAAAAAGACTAAAGGTGGAGCTCCACGTGGCCGCAGCCTTTATTCCCGGTTCGTGTAAGAACCGGAACTAAAGGGGAGAGCCATTAGTAACGACCCTTTAGTCCCGGTTCAAAAACCGGGACTAAAGGGCCTTACCAACCGGGCCAAAAGCCCCCTTTTCTACTAGTGGTCCTGTTCATCTAGCCGCAACGACCTCTACTACCACGGGGTCCTGTTCATCCAACCACTACTAGTGAAAACCCTAGTAGTAGCGCTTGAAATATGCATAGTAGTAGCGCTGGGTCCAGCGCTACTGCTAGCGGGCTACAACTATGTTGTAGCAGTAGCACTGGTATAGGCAGCGCTACTACTAAGTATTGTTAGCAGTAGGGCTTCCTGGACCAGCGCTACTAATAACTATCTGTAGCGCTTGTTCATATGAAGCGCTGCTGCTAAGCCAGCGCTACTTCTAGGTGATTTCCAGCGCTACTGCTAATGTTCCTGCTTTCGTCGACCCTCACCCCCTACGTATTTGTGATGTATTTACACAGGCTCTATACAATAGTTTCTTTAGATCATACTAAACATACACTATTCTCATCATATCATAGACATACAGTAGTCTCATCATACCATCCTCATCATCATCATAATTCAACACAAATACCATCACATCTCGAAAATAATGATACACAAGTGCGACAATGTCATGTCTCGAATAAGTGCAACTGCATGGTCATGGCACACACACAAGTTTCATCATCTCTATCTAAACCATGATGTAGAAGAGAAGAGCGATCAACATGAGCAAGAGCGCGACTATGTAGTACTGGCGGTCCCGCCCCTGCTCATGCTGGAGTGTCCAGCTCAAGTAACTACTTTCCGCTTCGGCTCTGAAGTCGAACCCACTATGGCTAGAACCCGGGTACCTGTGCACCTAGGCCTGAGCGGCTGCCCAGTTGTCGTAGACTCCTGGAACCCTCCCAACATACACGGCGTAGTAGCCCTTCGCAATCTCTGATCTATGTAACTGCATCATGAGTTGATGAATTTAACGATAATATGCAACATAATGTACTTAAGAAAACAAAGAGGTAACCAAGAGCAAAATACAAGCAACCAATAGTAAACATAAATGACAAAGTTCCTCATACCCAAACTAATTAAATAGAGAGATCTACGCTAGTTCAGGACCACAGTTTAGTTACATCACATAGTTTCGCCATGCATAAATTCAAAGTTTTGCCATAGAAAGACAGTAGTGACACATTGTCATCAACAATCAGTCCTCCATGTCGGCGGTCCAATCTTCATAGTCAGGGAGGAAGCACCCGAGCTTCTTGAAAGGCTTCAGGTCGAGACGCTGAGCGAGTAGCAGTGCTCGGATATCTCCCCGTGTGATTGGCCCATGGTAGAACATCCCTGTTGGCTCGAGGACCTTCTTCATGATCACTTCGGCAAGTTCACACTGTACGTGATAAAACTAAGCTCTGATTCGATGATCCGGTGTCCTTCCTATGCTTGTGGCCCAGCTGACAATCTCGGCATCGTTGGTAGTAGGTGACATGCGAAGGCGTTGATTATCCCTTCTGTACTCGAGCAAGTGATGCATGAGGTAGAATCCATCAGCCATACTAGTGTGCGGTTGCTGGATGCAGCAGAAGTCGGTCTTATGACCGAAAGCCAGCCCACGATTCCTGGACTTTTTCACCTTGATATATCTGCCAGACAGGCTGAAGGTTAACAGGGCACTATCGAGAACACTCTGTATGTGCTTGTAATCCTTTTTCCTGAGGTTCTTCGATGAGTCCAAGTACATCGCATGGGAGTATTCCGGGGACAGAATGATGAGGACGGCGCCCCCCCCCCCCCCCCCCCGCCGCTGCGCAAATTAAGTACACCTCAAATTAGCCTCCATGCTTGGAAAGGAATGATTAACACTTGCGAAAGGATATGTGCGGATGACTTACGTGGGATGATAAGGAAAGAGAATCACTTCCTTGTCCTTATTAGCGATCATGAATTCGCCGAGGTACTTTCTCGCATAGTCACAGTGCTCTTTGCAAACTGCCAAGAAGCTCTCGTGCATATAGAATGGGTCCGCGACGCAGATATATTTGATGTTCTCGACCCTGATGAAGTAGTTCAGATACAGCGCATACATGTGGATGAACTGGAAATCTAGCTTGGTCATGTGGAACATGTCGTAGATGTAGTCACATCGCAGGATGAACTTATTTGTGGGCCATCTCTCGACGTACGAATTCCCACCCGGCACCTGAGCCGCGTAAAGCGGGTATCCTGTTTTTTTGCGACCAGAAGGCTTTTCTCTCTGGCCAGCACATCTTCATGGAGTCTCCTTAGATCATTGTTCAGTATGTGCTCTAAAGCTTTCGCAGGTAGGATCGGCTGGCCGGCGACATGGAAGCGCTGCGCACCTTTGACAGGTATTCTGTCTACCACCCGGGGCTCCAGAGGCGGCTGGCTGCTTGAAGCAGCTCTGGCTCCTTTAGGGCCTTTCTTGTCCTGTCTCCTCCTTTGATTCTTGGCAGGTGGTGGTAGTCAGCCCACCATACCTTCCCTAACCACCACACCCAGTCTCGTCGGGCCAATCAGTGGACGGGCCTCGGGGGTTGCTCGGTACAGGCGGCATCTGGAGGCGTCTCCTGTGAGGATCGCTTGAAGAGAGACTTTTTGCATTCCGCCTTAGGACGTTCTGGCTCCAGCAAATCAGGCAGCATCAAGTCATCATCTCCATGCTCATAGCCTGAGTCTTCACCATCCTGAGACATCAATCCTCCATCATCATAGGCAGTATTGAAATACTTGTCTGGGTCATCATCATCATCCTCCATGTCATCATCAACATGTGCTTGTTTAACAGCGGGGACTACATCATCTGGCACTAATGGAGACTCTCCCTCGCGTCATTCGCTATCACTCGCCACGACAGGTGCAGGTAATGTGGTAGGTGGAGTGGTGTTCATACCTTCTTGAGAAGGTGGCGTTGGCGTGATACTGGGCGCCTCGAGATGAAGAAGAGACTTCGTCCAAGGCAAGAAATAGCCCTTGCATGCGCCAATCATCTTAGGGGTCTCGTTGTCATCGACTAGTACCGGAGGAGGCAAATCCTTGAAGCCCGCAAAGACACTGGCCACGTTAACCTTGAAGACGCCATCGGGCATCTCTCGGTTGTGGAACATGCGGTCCTTCGGCTTCACAATCGCTGCCTTTCCCACGACCACCTTCTGGCCCTTGATGTCGTAGAGTACGGTGCACAGGTGTCGTTGGCCTACGAAGGAGACATGTCTGCAATGTCAAACATCAGAAAGGCACATCGTCGATGCTCTGCTGAGTGACGACCAAGCGTCTCTTCTTTCTTTTCTCTGGCTCCTCGTGGTAGCACGTCTTCCACCAGGCGCCATCTCTGATGCCGTGCACACGTCCATAGGACGGCGGGTTGTCCACCGGGACCTTCTTCAGTATGTTCAAGGCCCGGTTGAATGGGGTGTCCCACTTGGGCCTCGCCGACGACTATGACGACTCGTCGCTTTCGGTTGCCTTTTGGTGCTACTCTTTCTGCAAAAGGAACGTGGATGGTTTACTAATGTGACATAAATTGCAGTCGAATTGATTAGAAGCTATAATATGATAATGTGGTAATATAACAATTAATACAAGTCTCATGAAATCCCTCGTGTTCGGGTCCGTGTAAAAGAGCTTTTTTTCTTTGTCCCACTTGTATCGGGCCCTGATCGAGTCATGCTCCAGCGGGTCGGTGAACTCTGCCAAAGGGTCTGGGATTCCATGACTTTCATGTTCGGCGTCCTCCTTGGCCCATACATGCCGCTTCCCCTCTTAACCACCGCTTTCGAGGCGGTGGTGAGGCATGTTCCTGGCCTGGAGCACCTTCATTTTCTCTGGCCTTGCCTTGACACTTTCTTTACCGCAATTCTCCTTGAATTTTGCAAAGTCCTCTTCCGTTATTGACAGATTATCAGCATGAATCTTGGACCACGGTTCATTCTTCGCAATCGCTTTTTTCACCCGAACTTTCCAGGCAGACAAGTCATTGGTGAACGTCACCATCGCCTTATCGTTTATCTTTGTCATGGAGATGTCTTCCCACGAATCTTTATATTTTTCTTCATTCTGGCCAGGGAACAAGAACCTATTGTGCAACTTCTTTAGGAGCATGTTCTCCATATGTCGTATCTGCCTCAACCACTCGTCGTTGATGTTGGCGGTTTCCCTGAGGATGCATCAAAGTTGATTGCCCCAGCACAAGCGCGCTTCCTCCGGCTCGGTTGGCTCTAACTTCTTGGGGTGCATCTTCGTGACCACAATTTGTCTGATGCCAAGCCCGGTTCGTCTTCGTGTCCTCTTCTTCTTTGTTGCTTTAGCGGCTACGACAGCATCGTTGCCGGTCTCGGGGGTGTTGTCGGTGCCGATGCTTGTGCCGGGGTCGGCGTCGGTGTCGGGGTTGGTGCCATAGCTGCCACCATGCAACCACATCTGGTGTTTGTCTAGGTAATAAAAATAGTGACTTGCTGCCTCGATGGGGTCTTCAAGGCGAGCAGAACCACCCGCGACTTCGGCGTCGGTAGACATGTTTCCTATTCAACAATTGTAAATAAAAGTTATAATGAAGAGAAAAAAGAGGCCTATATTTGGTCGGAATGTTGATTCATTCCCCTTCAAGCAAATCCCGGGTATTCCATATGTCCTAGTTTCTAGCACAAGTCATGCAGAAAATCACGAAAACTTTTGGCATGACCTTTGCTAAAAAGTGGACATATGGAGCGCCTAAAATTTGCCGGAATGGAAATGAATCAACATTCCGGCAAAACATAGGCCACTCGGATATTCTTCGACATTCAACCAACTTTGGAAAACCAACATATAACATCAATGACATATATCATTTGCCTAATATATCATTCAAGCAAAAGCATGCTTGTACTTAAATACACAAAAATGACAAAATGGCATATGCTATACACAAAAACTTGCTCTCTCTCTCTCTACTAATAATTTGCCCTCTTGCTAAAAAAACAAAAAAAAATTGATGTCTCTCTCTCTCTGCTAAAAATTTGCTAACTTGCTACTGCCCTAATTAGCTACTACCCTAATTTGCTAACTTGCTAAAAAAATTGCTAACTGTGCTAAATTTGCCCTAAAATTTGCTAAATTTCCCCTAAAACTCGCTACTAGTTAGCTACTATATTTGCTAAATTTGCCCTACCTAATTGAACCCTAAATAGAAAACCTATTTTCATTTCTAAAAAAAAGAAAACTTAAGAGCCAGAGACAGGGGGAGGTGGGGGATGGGGGTCGGCAGTACCTGAGGAGGAGGGGGAGGCCGGAGGGGACGACGAGGAGGAGAAGGCCGGAGCGGACGAGGAGGAGGTCGGAGCGGCGGCAGCGCGGACGAGGAGGAGGACGGCGTCGAGGCCAAGGGCGGGCAGGGGCTCGTGCCGGTGCCGAGGTCTAGGTCGAGGGGCGATAGCTGGTGGGCCGAGGCGACGATGGCAGCAAGGGCTGCGAGGTCGCGAGGGCGTCGATGGCGGGCGCAGGGGCGAGGTGGAGATGGGGGGAAAAGGACTTGGTAAAATTTTGAGCCCGCGCGGCGGGGGTTAACTCACAATAGCGGTAGGGCTGGTTTGAACAAGCGCTATAGCTAACTTAGCTATAGTGCTTGTTTACAAACCAGCGCTACCGCTATCTTTTCCAATTTTTATTTTTTTAATTCTAAAATACTTAGCTATAGCGTTGGTCGACACACAAGCGCTACTGCTATTTTTCTTTTTTATTTATTATTTTCCTTTTCTAGCTTTTAGTTTTATTTTCTTTTATTATTTTCAGTTTGTTATTTATTTATTATTTTCCTTTTCTTTTCTGTTTACTTTTCTTTTTCTTTTGTACTGCTTTCTTCGTTTTGATTTTTTTTTTGTTTTTCTCCCCCACTGCGCGAATATCACCAGAACCATGCATGTGGTGGTAACATATCTGTTGACCGATAACGGTTACTTAAGTGCATACACAAAATAGATACATATATAAATGTAGGTTCCTGATCAGCTGTGTACGTCAACGATGTTTCACATTGAGCTTCTTCCCTTTCTTGTTCGTTGCCGAGTAATTGAGCCCCTCCTTGTGACTTTTCCGGAGCCATGGATTATGATCTTTCTTAGGTAATGTAGTATTGATTCTTATTTTCACGTATGCTTCATCGTCATCGTCATCTTCCCTCATCGGGTTGCCGTATTGGTCGTTGTCTTCCTTGTTGGCTACTCCATCCATTCCGATGATGCTCCTTTTGGATCTCCTCACGACAACACGTCTAGGATTGGCCGGGTCCGTTATGAAGAAGCATTGTGTCAAGTGCTTAGCGTGTACCCATGGCTCATTTTTTGATATGAAGTTAACGTTCACGGGGGTGCTCTTCGCGTCGGGTATAGACATGGTGGTGAAATACTTGTTTTCTCTTACGACGTCCTTGGCCCATCTGACACGGAACATTGTCGCATCATGCCTTCCAGCATAATCAAGCTCCGAGATCTCTTCGACCCTTCCGTAGAATCTCTCAGTTGTGACGTTGGCGTCAGTCACGCATTGAATTGTCATGCCAGAGTTCTGGTAATCATTGTCCATGTCTTTGGCCTCCGTGTAGAACGTGTACCCATTGATATCGTATGACTGATATGTCGCGAGCTTGGGCGCGGGGCCATGTGCTAAGGGGTGTACGAGCAATCCATCCGAACTGCCCTCTTTGGGGGGATTTTCAAGAACTTCCTGTTTAAACCAGCGCAAGAGAGTGGCGTTGTGCTCTACAGTAACTTCGTCGTCCGTCTTGAGCATCCCCTTATCACGGTACTTCTTTGCGATGGTTTCTTTGTGTTGTGCCACATAATCATCTACCACATCTAGGTGTTGTAGCACTACTAAGTTAGCCCTGTCAAAGTCGTTCCGTTAGTCCACGTGCAATTCCCTCCAGCCGTTGTTGTGAGCATCTCCTTCGAGCTTCCCATCGTGCTTCTTGACAGGCAAACAAACAACAGGCTCTCTGACGCTTATATAATTCTCGCAAAAGGAGACGCACTCATGCGTCAGATATCCTTGGACGATGCTCCCTTCCGGACGGGACATGTTACGAATGAATCCTTTGATGACCCCATTCATCCTCTCGAACGGCATCATGCTGGGAAGGAATGTCGGCCCAAGGTCGATGATGTCGTCCACGTTATGGACACACAGATGCACCATGATGTCAAAGAACGCGGGCAGGAAGTACATCTCAAGCTCACATAGTATGACAACGATCCCTTCCTGTAGCCTTCGGAGCTGCTTCACACTTATGGACTTTCGAGCTATAACGTCGAAGAAGTTGCAGAGACCAGTAAGCGTGTCACGGACGTGCTTCTCCATTATCCCTCTAATGCAACCGGGAGTATCCGCGTCATCATCACGTGACAGTCATGAGACTTCATCCCGCTGAACCTTTTCTTCTTGGGGTCTAGAAATCGGCTTATCTTCCCACAGTAACCGAAACTGACTTTGATTCCCATAAGGCACTTGATGAATTAATCGATCTCCTTCGCACTTAAGGTGAAGCAAGAAGGGGGGCAATAATTCTCCTCCTTCTTGTTGACTTTTCTGCCCCTTTCCACCTCCTCCGTCTCCATCTCCGTCTCCTCCATCAACTTTTTACGGTGGAGATCTTTCCTAATCTTCAAATCTTGCGAGTCTTTCCTTGCCTTCGGCCCATCCTTGGTCTTCTCCGGCATGTTCATCAGTGTGCCAAGCAAGCTCTCGAGGACATTCCTCGTGATATGCATTGGATCAAGGCAATGAGTTGAGTCATGATTGGGCCAGTACTCCAAGTCCCAGAAAACAGACCTCGTTTTCCATACCTTCAGCGGCGGCTCCGGCGCCTTTTCATCTTTCCCGGCGTGGGGCATTGTTCACAGTTTCTCAACAGCTCGTCGATTTCGGTGCCGCTCCTCTTACGTGGAGGTCCTCGAAGCTCAGCCAACCCATTGAATAGATTTCCACGCTTTCTCCACAGGTCATCCTTCTCGAGCCATATACGATGCCCCATGTGCATGATTTTCCCGGACCCGCCATCTTTCGTTGACGTAAGCTGTTGAGACGTTGTATCATCCATGCACCTCGTGCATCCGCAGTATCTGTGGCACACCTGGCCTGAGGGGTACCCGTAACCAAGATAGTCGCGCACCGTCGTCATCAGCGCGGCTCTCATATGGAAATATTCTCCTTTGCTGGCGTCCCATGTCCAAGCCGGTGTTTTCCATAACGTGTCTAGCTCCTCTTGCAGAAGCCCCATATACAGGTTAATACTATTTCCCAGTTGTTTCGGCCCTTGAATCAGCATGCTCATGTGTATGTACTTTGTCTTCATGCACTTCCATGTGGGGAGGTTGTACATCAATACAAACACGGGCCATGTGTTGTGGTTGGTGTTCTGGTTTCCAAACGGATACATGCCATCGGTACTCGCACCAAGCATGATGTTCCTTGGATCTTGTGCAGCAAATCCATATATGGCGTTGAATGCTCTCCACTAGCTACCATCTGCAAGGTGTCTCAGCCTCGGATCATCTCCATCATCGGGCTTCTTCCTCTGCGCGTGCGCGCGCATGAGCTTTGCTTCCTTAGGATCTACGAAATACTGCTGCACACGGGGAGTGATCGGAAAGTACCATACAACTTTCTGAGGAGCTTTCTTTCCTGCCTTCTTGTATCGAGAAGCATTGCACACTGGACAACTGGATTTTTCCGCGTGCTCCCCCCAATCAATGATGCAATTGTTGATGCATGCGTGGTACCTAATGTGCGGCAAATCAAAAGGGCAAACGATTTTCTTGGCCTCCTCGACACTAGTAGGACACAGGTTCCCCGCGGGAACAACTTTACTATGCAGAAACTTCAAATGCTCATCGAGGCTTTTGTCTATCCATTTGTTTTTGGCCTTTGTCTTTAGAAGTTCTAGCGTGAAACTTAAGTGGGTCGCCTCGGGATCGCAACCGTCATACAATGGAGTCCTCGAGTCTACTTCAAGTTGCACTAGCTGGGCCTCCTCTCTAGAAGCTGCTCTCTCGCTAGTTGTACTCTTGCGAAGGAGGTCTCGAACATGAGGTCCTGCACAACTGCACTTAGTAGCATCGAAGACTGCGGCGATACCGCCGCCTCTTTTCCACCATGTCCGGACTCTTCTTCTCCGTGTCTGGAATCTTCTCCGCCACCGTCGTCATTTCCGGACTCTTCCCCGCCGACATGTCTGGCGCCATCGTCTACTTTATCTAGTCCCATGTCGTTATTCCCTGCCATGTGGACGTCCTCCTCATCATCTTCTTCTTCACTTATCCACTGAGTATAGCCATCCATGAAACCATTCATCAGCAGGTGCGCCTTCAAAGTGCCACGATCAAAAGGGTCCAAAAGGACTCCTTCCTTGCATCTTGCACACGGACATCTAATCCTAGTCCGATTATTTGCATACATGCCCATCACCGCGGATTGCATGTACCGCTCCACCTTCCATCCACTCACCTTCATGACCGACTGCACGGTATAACAAGCAAAAGGGTTATGAAATAAATAATGCATGCTTCAAAGTCACATATATAAAATTTTGGCATGACCTTGCCTAAAAATAGGACATATGAGTTTGCTCGAAATTCACCAAAACGGAAATAAAATCGACATTTTGGAAAAACATAAGCAACTCGAGGGCATGTCACTAGCACAAATCTCTCCACACACACATATATATATATCCCAAACACACATATTCTCATTCAGACACATATTCCCATTCTTGAAATGAACAACTTTTTACTCACCTATATATATCTCCCGAGAGAGACCGAGAGCACGTGGTTAATTAGATGATGAGAGAGAATGATCGACAGAGCACGTGTGCTTGGCTAAATAGCTAGCTAGATCTAGTTGTTGGGGAGGTGAGGAGAATCTAGCTAGCTAACTAATGGAGAGGGGTTAAGGTGGATTGGGGCATTAATGGGGGAGAGAAGAGAGGTGTAGGAGAAAGAGAGAGGGCATTTATGGAGGAGGGTGCCATTAATGGGGAGAGAAGAGAGGTAGGAGGAAGAGAGAAGAAGAGAAACAATGGTGGAGCTAGAGTGGAGAGGGGAGAGGGGAAAGGAGGGGAAGGCGGTGGAAAAGGTGGCACCAGCCGCAACTAGCAGTAGCGCTGCTTTGCAAAAAGCGCTGCTGCTATTGGACTTAGTAGTAGCGCTTTCCTGGAAAAGCGCTACTACTAAGTGGGGCCCACTAGCAGTAGCGGCCCGTAAAAAAAGAGCGCTGCTACTAAACTGTTAGTAGTAGTGCTTTTTTCTGTACACCGCTACAACTACAAAAACAGTCGGTGGCCTCGTCTGGTCCCACATAGTAGTAGCGTGTTTCTGCTTCACAGCGCTACTACTATGGAGTTACTAGTAGTGCTTTCCAGGAAAAGCGCTACTGCTAAATAGCAGCAACGTTTACTTCTTTCCAGCGCTACTACTATGCTACTGTGTATAAGCGTTTTCCTATTAGTGAACCACCCACCGGGAACTGTTCATCCACCCCCCCCCCAAGAACGCTCAACTGTTCATCTAGGGAAGGAGGCAGGAGGGTTCGATTGGCTTCAGTTAGCAGTAGTAGCAAAGGAATCACTTGGGTTTAGTTAACAGCAAGGGATCGATCGATCGCTCAGGTTCAGTAACGCGTAGCCTACAGTGCAATCGCTCGGGTTCAGTTAGAGCCCAACGCCTCGCTCGGGTTCAGTTAGAGCGCAACGCCTCGCACACATGCGTGTACATATGATAGAAACGCGCATTGCTCGGCCCCCGACCACCCACCATAACCGGGAACTCCCTCGATATTTTCCTCGCCCTCGCTTCTACCACGGTTTTTTCCGTCATGGTTGGCCCAAAGAATGTCATGCAGCTGCGTCTCCGGCCTGCCCAGGACGAAAAGCCCATTTTCTGTCATGATTTTTTTTCATAGAAGTAGGAGCCCACCACATCTATGATGATATCGGGTTTTGTCACAATTATCGTCATAGAAGTGTCATAAGCATGACAGAAAAAAATTCGTTCGGCCTAAAATGTCACGGATGTGTCTTTTTTTGTAGTGCTTTGGGATTGTAGGTGTTTTGTTTGGGGTTTTGGGTTTTTCCTCACTTGATGCTCTCAATGACAAGTGTCAGTTTCTCGCGGAGCAGCCAACGAGCTAGTGGTTGTAGGGGGCGGTTATTTATAGCCTAGGGAGCAGCCCGACATGATAAGACATAAATGCCCTTCAATGATATGACTGTTAGGTCAATAAGATATTTTGGGACAGCTGGCGCATAGCACATCAATGGTCGGAAATTTGAGGTTCAAATTCCTCAGGGCTATCATGTTCCTCGCTTGTAGGTAATCCGCACTGGCGAATTCCTAACTCCTTTGTCAGAACAAATTCTTCAGAGACCAGAAGATCTTCATCTTTGTCTCTGAAAAAATTTGACTGAACTGTATGAGATTTCCAATGGCTTCACTCGAAAGGATTGGTAGGTGTAGGATTTTGAGATGAGCATCACTTGGAAATTTTTCCTTAGTTTTACCTCTACCCCCTTTAACAGTACGGTGTTTCCTATGACTCATGAAAGAGAAAAACGAAACTACGAAAACAAAAGTATTGAAGCTTCATATTCCTCGCATGAATATCAAGTCTTCAGGATCACACCAATTTCTTCACTTTAAATGTCTTCAGAAAGCCAAAGTCTTCAGTTGAAGACATTCATTTTAAGGGGGCGACTTTCTCTGTAAATATCAAACTCCTCATCGACTTATAGACCTGTGTACACTAACAAACGTATTAGTCCCTTAACCTATAAGTCTTCAATACACCAAAATCACTAAGGGGCACTAGATGCACTTACATATATATGTGCTTATTAGTTGGAGGAAAGAGAAGAGGAGAGAGAAGAGAAGCGGGCTCTTGGTTAGTAGAGCCAGCTGCAACATGAGAGCCAAGACACTTTGTGAGGATGTAAGGTGGGCCAACTATTGATAAACTAGTATGTATTTAAAACTTATTATTGTACATGCCCGCTAAGAGGTTGGCTGTATATGACATGGCAACTTCTTATAGCCGACCGTTGGCTGTTATTAACCATGCTCTTCGTGAGGTAGCTAGTATATCATAGACTAGCTAGTATCATACTCCCTCCTTTCCGATTTAGGCTGGTTGTAATGGTAGTATCATAAGCGGTATCATGCATGCCAACTAGACTTTCTGGATGATGTGGCACACTATTAAATGAGGAAAGAGAGGATGCGGTATCATATCATGATACCGTATCATATTAAATGTTGTACTACTTTGTGTGATGCATGACAATTAATAAGGCAGCCTAAGATCCTAACTTATGATACTATGCATTACGGAAGTACTATCATACACTAGTATATATCATATGCATGATACTAGTATATAATAGTCCCCATTACAACCAGCCTTATAGGGCTCAATTCAAAGATCTCACCAACCAAGGTAGATGCTGAGTGGTGGAATACTTTTTGTAGTTTGCAAAAACACCCAATTAATGCTTTTGTTTTCCTCAAAAAAATAATTCCAATGTATTAATTGCAATACATGCATGCATAAAGTACTTGCATTGGTCAACTTTCGCTTAATACTTGCATGAGAAGATTTAATGCACCTTGGAATCTAAACATGTGATGGGGATCAACCAAATTGAGCCTTATAAAATGGGAAAACTAATATTTTGAGATAAGCCTATAAACCGGAAAGGAGGGAGTATATATGCATGATACTAGTATATGATCGGTAATACCTCCGTAATGCGCGCATGCATAGTACCATAAGTTAGTATCTTAGGTTGCCTTATTAATTGCCATGCATGACACAAAGTAGTACAACATTTAATATGATACGGTATCATGATATGATACCACATCCTCTCTTTCCTCATTTAACTGTGTGCCACATCATCCAAAAAGTCTAGTTGGCATGCATCAAACCGCTTGTTGATACTCCCATATTACAACCAGCCTTATTAGGGTGGCCATAGTGGGGGTATCATAGCCGGTATCATGCACTCAGGAATAGCAAATATGATGATGTGGCAAAGAAGCAGTAACATAGGTAGATATCGTAAAACACACACACACACACACATATATATATATAATAAATGCTATACTACTTTGTGTCATGCATAACCATAAATACGGTCATCTATGATATATACTACTCTATGATACTATATAGGCACTATGAAGGTACGTACGTAGTATCATACACTAGTATCAGATGCATGATACTATATATAGTATATGATACTCCCCGCTATATAAGGCTGGCCATAGTGGTGGTATCATAGCCGACGATGTCATGCACTCGGAAATAGCAAGTATGATGATGTGACAAAGAATTAAATATATATTGAAAGGGTTAAAGTAACGTATAGGTAGACACCGTATCATGTTAAATGCGATGCTAATTTGTGTCATGCATGGCAATAAATATGATCTATGATACTATACTCTATGTATTATACTATGTGCTATAACTAATTAAAGGTAGTATCATACACTAGTATCATATATATATGCATGATACTAGTATACGACACTCTCCAGTATGAGTAGCCTAAGTATATATAGCGTAACTAAAACAACCGCATGTAGTTGTACTAGGGTTTTTGACTTCAATTAATTATATATGCACTAAAATGCAATGCAAGGTAAGTGCAAGGAATGACCGACGTTTTGTAGTACGAAGTGCCGCATCTCCTTTTGGAAACTATGAACCTTCTTGTGAGATGTTCCGGTATGGAAAGCGCGAGCACCAAAAACTTGTGCCAAACTTTACCAATTTTTTTCCATGCGATCGTGAGAGCACGCGATAGTGACACAATGATTTTCGTTATTTTCTGGACTCTATATGCATTTCCTGAAATTAAAATACCAACAAGGCCTACGCCTCTAGCCGCACCCTGCGGCCGAACTGTTTGAAGTTCTTTCCCATTTCTCGCACAATGGATGAAAACTCGCAAAGCGACACACAAATCATCTTGCTACCACACACGTGTAGTTGATATATATATACATACATACATACAAATGAGATCTCTTTTTTGCATATTCATAGTTTGAGATTGCTAGCGAGGCCTGTCGACTGGTAAAATGTACCAGAAAATCAGACCATAGGGTACAATCGTGATTTCTTACCGTGGAAAAAAATTGCAGGCGAAATGATGAACTCATGTTTTTATTCGAACAAAAATATGATGTTAGGTAATGTAAATGTTTTCAAAGAGCACACGGTTCGCTCACGAAAGTCGTGTGTCCACTAAACCGTGGCCGATGCCCCCCCTCTGCCACAGTGCCATCTGAGTTGTGCGTTCTGATTGGCCAGAACCCAAACCCCACGGATCGTATGTCTGCATCGTTGGATTCTCCTTGATCAAACGGTGATCCATATCCCTTTGGAGAGCACATGTGAATGTTTTCAAATAGCCCCTCCCAAAAAATGTTTTCAAATAGCACACGGTTCACACACGAAAGCTGTGTGCCTACCAAACCGTGGCCGATGCCCCCCCTTGCTTCGCGCGTGATCTAAGTCGTGCGTTCTGATTGGCCAGAACCCAAACCCCACGGATCGTACGTCTGCACCGTTGGATGCTCCCAGATAGAACGGCAATCCACATCCCTTTCGATAGGAAATGCAGTCCGGCTAGGAATTGATTTATATGCCAAAATGCACGGTAAATGCCAAAAAATATATTACATACAACACATGAAACCTTAAATGCGCCAGCAAATCAAACCCGTGGTATAATTGTGATTGCTTTACGTGGAAAAAAATTAGGGGCGAAACGATGAACTCACGTCTTCATTTCAAAATCTGTACGTCTTCACTTCAAACGAAATTATTCTGTTTGTGCACACGAGCGCTTAGAGGCAACAGTTTGCATAGGCCTTTCTGCGCGCGCGGTGACCGGCGATATTTTTCACCTAGGCCGCCAAACCACCACCCACCACCGTCTGCCCGTGTTTCACTCAACTAGTCCACCCAATATCCTTCGCCAGCTCCCCCCTGCCCCAGATCCACAGCAGAACCCTCTCTGGCGCCGCCGTGCTCACCCCGACCGGGTGCCCGCTCTTCGGTGTCAAGCCTACCTCCACGGCCGTTCCCAACACGCAGCGGCCCGCGCCTTGCCGTCTTCATTTGCTCATCAGCCATCCTCGAGCATATCGATGCAGTAACCCTCGCCTCTCCTGTGGTCCGGCCAGGTTTGCATTAAGAAGCCTGTTAGTTACTGCTCTCCATCGCGGTGAGGCATATTTCCTCGCAATCCCTCTTCCAATTTTGTTTCGTATGTTCCCAAATTGGCTCTAAAATAACAGAGAGCGTATATATGTTCATTATCTACCTTCCTTACTACATATAGTTTGTATTTGTTCCAATAAGTTACTGCCTATTTACAGATCACGGGCGCCCGAGTCACACAAACTTAACAAATTAGCCGTACATTTTCTAAATTATTGCATGGCATGTTTAGAAAGCTTGATACCAAGTTGTTAGTTTTATGCTTATCCTCCATTCCTGAGTTTCGCATGTGTTCTCTGTAGATGCCGAGTAGCAGCGATAACACTAATGCTTCAGGCGATGTATCTTCATCTGATTTGGACAACCCTAGGTCTTCAACAGATTGTGAGGGATCAAGTAATCTTGAACGGGATAGAGCTGCAGTAGTTACCCTTCTGGTCAGGACACAGAGGAACGCTCCAAGGAAGCCCACACACCAGCCTAAAGGTGTATATGAAGTAACCGAGATTGATTTAAAGTCTTGGGCTCCAACTAAACCAGATAAAGCACACACAAGGTTCAGGAGTGTGTGTGGATTTTTGGGCAGGGCAAGGCTCAACATTAATCTGCTGGGTTTCGGAAGGCTGACACAGAAACATGGCGAAGGATAGTCCGGGAGATCATGGATCACTTCAACGTTCCAGAGCAGTGGAGAATGCATGTGGAACACGCTGCACTGAGGAAGGCTAGGGATGCTTGGAGAAACTGGAAGCACGTGCTATACAACAAGTAGTTGAGTGAAGGCAAGGACCCGATCCCCGCATGGCCCCAAATTACAAAGGCAGACTGGGCAGAATTCAAAAGGGTCAGGGCACCTAAAGAGTTTGTTGAGAAGAGTTTCAAGTAATCGGAACTTCAGAAGAAGAACATACACCCCCACCGTATGGGTGTGGCAGGATATGACGGCATGAAACTGATATGGGAACAGGAGGACAAAGAAGCAAGAGCGGCGGGTGGGAATCCGACCTTTAGTAAAATCAGGGGCAAACACGCCAGAGACTACTTGCAGGCACGTGCAATGACGCGTGATGACAAAACTTATTACTTTGAAAACTGACGTGACGCCGAACTGTATCAAGTTGTGTTAGAGGCTTCCAAGATCCCTGGAAGGTTCTACAGGAACTCAGGGCCATGTGACATTCTTTCCATTTCTCTGGAAACAAAAGAGCCCCCTGGGCGTGCAAGGGGTATAGGTGTTAATGTCCCGCACAAGAGGGCTTTCACACTCAGCACAGAAGAGAGGCTCAGCATGAAAAAAGCAAGGAGTGAAATGAAGAAGAATGCATTGTATGAAAGGTTGAGGAAGGAGATTTATCCAGCTGTTCGAAAAGATGTTGAGGAACCAATGATGATGCAGAAGACTCTAACACTTACAGATAGCCAGCAGATGGGAGGGGAGGCGGTCATGGAGGATGCTGCTTATTGCACGACAACACTGCAAAAGAGTAGCTTTGCATCAGCTGGCCCCAGCGACACGAAGACTGTAGCTGCTCGTGATGATGCTATATCTGATCTATCTGGAATGAAAGACAGACTGAAGGGCATGCTTACACATTATGAAGGTACATTAAAATGTGCAACAGCCTGGGTTTGCCCACCCTTCTTGGAAGATATGACCTCTTCTTGGACAATGTGCCATTGAAGCCGTGCTGTGTGAAGTGCTACGTGACAGAAGTAAAGCCTGGATTCAATGAATTTTCCCTGAAGAATGTGCTAGGAGACTTCAATGAACAAAGGACCTTGGGAGAAACACTGTTACATCAGATCAAGTGGCCACGAAAGGAAATAGAGTTCATCGATGAGATCCCTGAAGCCCAGCCAAGAGCAACCACAGTCGCCCCTCAACCGGTGACGCTCTCCTTGCCACAACAGCTCTCGCGGCCTGATGCATCAACATGTGATTAGTCGGCCCGACTTTGTGGCGTACGGGCCATGTCATCCTCCGCCCCAAAGCAGCCAGTGGCAAGGCCTACAACTGCTGAAGACGCACCACCGGTTTAGATGCCGGCCGCTGAAGCAGCGGGGCGAGACCCAACTGCAGCACAAGCTCAGCAGACCAACCTGATGGAATAGACTGCTAAGTAGTCTGATGCTTCGGAACCGCCTGCTAAGCAGTTTGTAGGTCTAGAACCGACTGCCCATCAGTCCGTCGATCCACAGTCGCGTGATCAGCATACCAACGCGTTAGCACTTCCTGCTCAGCAAACCAACGCGTTGGCACGGCCTCGTCAACACACCAACAAGTTGGCACCACCTGCGCAGAAACCCGACATAGCTTCAATGCATGGTCACCAATCCGATGCCTCTGCTCCTACAGCCCAGCAGTCCGTCACAGCAGCACCGCCAGCTCAGCGGTCCGGCATAGATAAACTGTCTGCTAAGCAGTCCGTCCAAGCTTCACCGTCTGCTCGTCAGTCTACCTTGCAGGCAACCAGATGTTCTGCCAGAAATGCTTCAAGTACCAAAAGGAAGTGGCCAAAAAGGCTACACCCACGACCATGAGGAAGTGCAACGGCAAAGTGAAGAGGAAAGAGAACGATTGCCTCTTACTTAAAGCACTCATTGCCCAGAACCAAATTAACAGCAGCTTGTTCGAATCAGGGAGTAATATTATTTCTGACGCCATGGATGATGAAGTAGTACGTTTGTTGCTTGCTGTAGCGACCAGACCTCAAATGGCCTATGCTGCTGTGCACCAGTGTCATCCCTGGATCAGTAATGCTGACACGCACAGTACAAATGGAGGATTTATAACAGAGTAGCAATCACACACTTATTACATCGAATATCTCCAAAGAGATTAAGTATGATAAATATGGCTTAAGGCCATCTAAAAACGATAACAGCGGAAGACTTGGAAGATAAGTGAGTCCATCAACTCCAGCGGCATCACTGAGTATAAGACCACGACCTAAGGCACCTTACTCGTCGTCTAGAAAGTCTGCAACATGAAACGTTGCAGCCCGAAAACGGGTCAGCACATAGAATATGCTGGCAATGTAACACATAGAGAATAATGAACAATAATAATGCTATACTACATGTATATATGGCTGGTGGAAAGCTCTACGGTTAAGTTTTTGCGAAAAGCCAATTTTTCCCTACCACAAAGGAATAAATTTTATTTAACTATCATGGTGGTTGTGAAACATTGAGATGGTTGACAGCATCTCAATCCCAATTAAGTATCATCATTAACCCAACAAAATTAATTAAAAGAAACATGGTGATGAGATTCAAATGATAATCCAGGTACTAGATACTCAAATTGTCCATAACCGGGGACACGGCTAACCATGATTAGTTTATACACTCTGCAGAGGTTTGCGCACTTTTCCCCACAAGACTCGATCGCCTCCGCTTGATTCTCGCACTGCATGATGTTTGAGAAACGGATGACCGAGACACAGTCTTTCAGGAACAATCACTCTTTACTCCAGGTGGACCGGTACACCTACTTTCCCCTACATCTGCTAGCCCACCTCTTCAAGAGATCATGTAACCTACTCAACTATTCTAGAGCCCATAATAGCTTGTGGCCGCACACGGAAGTTTCTAGCATGAATAATCTTATGATCCCTTTG
Source organism: Triticum aestivum (assembly GCF_018294505.1). Classification (NCBI taxonomy): domain Eukaryota; kingdom Viridiplantae; phylum Streptophyta; class Magnoliopsida; order Poales; family Poaceae; genus Triticum; species Triticum aestivum. The sequence goes on from NC_057811.1 coordinate 52,236,533, forward strand.
AGCCTGGGTGGCGGTCCTTATACAAACAGACAACGTAGAAGTAAACCATTATTAACAATCTCACATATGTCATGAATATCTCTCAAAACCCAATCCACGTCTATGAGCATAGCATGGCAATATAATAGCAACGTAGAAGTAACTCCCAAGGGTTTGATAAGAAAACAGGTAATAGGTACTACCTCAACTACTTCCCAATTCCCACAATTTAATTAGATCCTAATCATGCAATTGTTTGAGGAATAGATCTAATGCAATAAAACTGGGTATGGAAAGTGTGATCAAAGTGTTACTTGCCTTGCTGATGATCCGCGAAACCTAGCGATTCGAAGTAACAAGCGGCACACTCCGGGTACTCTATCGCAAACAAGCAAGCAAAAAATCAGTACTCATCTAATGCACAGGTAAAACTCGAATGAAAGATCCAACCAAAAAGTTCAACTTAAGAACTCCGGTTTGCAAAAAAAATCAACTCGAACGAAGCAACGAAAATCAAACGGCGAAAGAAACAAGCTCCGTTTACTAATCTGGATCTAGGTCAAATTTTACAGTAGCAAAAACTTGTTTGAGTAGGTTAAACGGAAAGAGAATTTCGAGACGAAACTCTAGGCGCTTGAATCGCCTGATTCCGATAAACGAGCGAAAAGTTAAACAGAAACGAAGATTCGATCAGAAATCGTGATCTGAGATAATCGCGGAAAAATCCTACGAAAAAGAAAAACAGACGAACGGTTAAAGAACGAACGTTCGTTAACAGAGAAAATCCGACGAACGCGTTCGTTAAAACGAACGAGTCGGTGAACGCTCACAAAATAACAAAACCGAAAAAAAAACCGATCTACGGTTTTTTTTAACGAACGTTTTTTTTAAAACCAAACCGGCAACGGCGGCGGGGTAATACCTCGTCGGGGGCGGGGCTCCGGCGGGGCTCCGGCTAGCTCCGGCGAGGGTGCGGGGGTGCGGGGGTGCTCGGGGCGGCGAGGGGCGGCTCCGGCGGCGGCGAATGGCGAACGGCGAGCGGGGCGGCGGCTCGAGGCGGCGGCGGCACGGGCTTCCGGCGGCGGCGGCTCGGGCGGGCTCGGGGTGAGAAAAAGGGGGCGGCGGCGGGGCTATTTATGAGGGGGGGGGGCTGGTGGCGTGGGGAAGGGGCAAGGCGGCGGGGTCCCGTGCTCGAGCCGGACTCGGCGAGCGGCGGCGCTGGCGTACGCGAGGGAGACGGCGGGGTGGGCCGGCGGAGCACGGTTTTTTTAAACGTTGCGCCGAAAAATTCGTAGAAAAATAAATAAAAATCAAAAAAAGATAAAACAAATTTTCCCCGTCTAGTTAGAATATTTAGAACAGGGTGAACATTGTTTTGACACAAAATAAAATTTTGAAAACGTGTAATATTTTTTTAATGCAATTAAAATTGCAAATAAATTCCGAATAAATTCCAATAAATGATTTTAACACTTTTCCTCCGATATTTCAATGGTTTTGGAGAAGTCATATTTTCTCCTCTCATTTATTTTTAATGAAATATTTTTCCGGAGAGAAAAATAATTAAAACCAAAATCCTTGTTTTATTATTTGATGAGAATCAAATATGAAAATTCGAGAAAATCCCCAACTCTCTCCGAGGGTCCTTGAGTTGCTTAGGATTTATCGAGGATTTGTCAAAATGCAATAAAATATGATATGCAATGATGATCTATGTATAACATACCAAATTGAAAATTTGGGATGTTACAAACCTACCCCCCTTAAGATCAATCTCGTCCTCGAGATTCGGGTTGGCTAGAAAACAGGTGGGAGTGGTCCTTCCGTAGATCTTCCTCTCGCTCCCAGTGGCTTCATCTTCCGTGTGGTGACTCCACTGGACCTTGCAAAACTTGATAACCTTACTGCGGGTAACTCAGCTTGCATACTCAAGAATCTTAACTAGTTTCTCCTCATAGGTCAAATCACTTTCCAGCTGAATTGCTTCCAGTGGCACAGTATCTCTCAGTGGTATCTCAGCCATCTCTGCGTGGCACTTCTTCAACTGGGAGACGTGAAATACATCATGAACTCCAGACAATCCTTCGGGCAATTCCAGCTTGTAAGCAACCTCTCCCATACATTCCACAACTCTGTATGGTTCGATAAAATGGGGCGCTAACTTTCCCTTAACTCCAAAGCGCTTCACTCCTCGAAGTGGTGATACTCGAAGATAAACTCAGTCTCCGACTTCGTGAACTGTCTCCTTTCGTTTAGAATCAGCATAACTCTTCTGCCTGGACTGGGCTACCTTGAGCCTATCGCGAATCATCCTTACTTTCTGTTCAGACTCCTTAATCAAATCTGGTCCAAACAACTGACGGTCTCCAACTTCGTCCCATAACAACGGTGTTCTACACCTCCTTCCGTACAAGGCTTTGAAAGGGGCCATCTTCAAACTGGTCTGATAACTGTTGTTATAAGAAAACTCCGCATATGGCAAGTTGTCGTCCCAACTAGATCCATAGTCTAGTGCACAAGCTCTCAACATGTCCTCCAAAATCTGGTTGACTCTCTCGGTCTGTCCATCTATCTGTGGGTGAAAAGCTGTACTAAATTCTAGCCTGGTTCCCAATGTTTCATGTAACTGCTTCCAAAACTTCGAGGTAAATTGGGTTCCTCTGTCTGATACAATGGTCCTCGGAATGCCATGCAAACATACGATCCTGGTCATGTATATCTTTGCCAACTTAGCACTGGTGTAAGTGGTCTTCACTGGAATGAAATGAGCCACTTTCGTCAAACGGTCGACTACAACCCATATTGAGTCATAGCCTGAACGAGTCCTGGGTAATCCTGTGATAAAACCCATGCCTATTTTATCCCACTTCCATTCGGGTATCAGCAATGGTTGTAGCAATCCTGCTGGCTTCTGATGCTCTGCCTTCACTCACTGACATACATCACAAACTGCTACATATTCTGCAATATCCTTCTTCATTCCGGTCCACTAGAAAGTATTTTTCAGATCCAAATACATCTTGGTATTCCCTGGGTGAATCGAGTACGGTGAATCATGGGCTTCTTGCAAAATCAACTTCCTGATCTTCGGATCATCTGGCACATATACGCGGTCTTCAAACCATAAGGTATTGTGCTCATCCTCACGAAATCCCTTGGCTTTTCCTTTGCGCATCTTCTCCTTTATCTCTTCAATCTCCTTGTCTGTCTTCTGAGCTTCTCTGATCCTTTCCATCAAGGTAGACTGAATCTCCAATGTCGTTAAATAGCCTCTTGGGACTATCTCCAAACATAGCTCGCGAAGGTCCTCGGCTAACTCTTGAGGTAACTCTCCTGTCATGAGGGTGTTGACATGACTCTTGCGGCTCAACGCGTCTGCTACTACGTTAGCCTTTCCTGGGTGATAATGCAATCTCATATCATAATCCTTAATGAGCTCCAACCATCTCCTCTGTCTGAGATTTAACTCCTTCTGCGTGAAACTATACTTCAAACTCTTGTGATCCGTGTACACCTCACAATGGTTTCCGATGAGAAAATGTCTCCATGTCTTCAATGCATGCACCACGGCTGCTAATTCCAAATCATGCGTAGCATAATTATTCTCATGGGGTTTAAGTTGTCGTGAAGCATATGACACAACTCTTCCTTCCTGCATAAGCACTACTCCAAGTCCTCGACGAGAAGCGTCGCAATAAACTTCATAATCCTTGCGTTGATCTGGCAGAATCAACACTGGTGATGTAACCAATCGTTTCTTCAACTCTTGGAAACTAGCTTCACATTCCTCAGTCCAATTGAATTTGGTGTCCTTCTTCAATAGCTCAGTCATGGGCTTAGCAATCTTCGAGATAATTCTCGATGAATCTCCGGTAGTATCCTGCAAGTCCAAGAAAACTCCGGATTTCTCCAACTGTCGTGGGTGATTCCCAACTTGTCACTGTGTCAACCTTGGCAGGGTCTACTGCTATTCCTTCTCCCGAAATAACATGTCCAAGGAATCCAACTTCCTTCAGCCAAAATTCGCACTTGCTGAATTTGGCATATAACTGATGTTCTCTGAGCTTCTCAAGTACCAATCGTAAATGCTCCTCATGCTCTTCCTCATTCTTGGAAAAGACTAAAATGTCGTCAATGAACACCACGACGAACTTATCCAAAAACTCCATAAACACTTTGTTCATCAGGTTCATGAAATAGGCAGGTGCGTTAGTCAGACCAAATGACATAACGGTATACTCATACAACCCATATCTGGTGGTAAAAGCCGTCTTGGGTATATCCTGCTCTTGAATCTTTAACTGATGGTATCCTGATCGTAGATCGATCTTGGAAAATACTTTAGCTCCTTGTAGGCGGTCAAACAAATCATTGATCATCGGCAGTGGGTACTTGTTTTTGATGGTCACTTCATTCAATCCACGGTAATCAACAACCATCCTCAGCGATCCATCTTTCTTCTCCACTAGAAGTACTGGTGATCCCCAAGGTGACGAACTTGGGCAAATATAGCCTTTATCCAGTAACTCCTTGATCTGCTTCTTAATTTCCTCCAAATCTTTTGCGGGCATCCTGTACGGTCTCTTAGATATTGGCCCTGTGCCTGGCAAAAGTTCAATCAAAAACTCAATGTCTCTATCTGGTGGCATGCCTGGCAACTCTTCTGGAAATACATCCGGGTAATCCTTCACCACTGGTACTTCCTCCTGTACAACTCCTGATAAGGAATTTACTTGAGTCCTCTTCGGCATATGCCGGGATACATACTTGATCCTTTTTCCTTCCGGGGTGGTAAGCGAAATCGTCTTGCTGGCACAATCGATGTTTCCTCCATACAACGATAGCCAATCCATTCCCAAAATCACATCCAAACCTTGCGACTCCAAACTATGAGGTCTGAGGGGAAAACATGCCTACCAATGGCCAATGGTATCTGAAAACATCCTTGGCTTGCCATATACTCTGCTCCTGGCGAGTAAACCATTATTAACAATCTCACATCTGTCATGAATATCTCTCAAAACCCAATCCACGTCTACGAGCATAGCATGGCAATATAATAGCAACGTAGAAGTAACTCCCAAGGGTTTGATAAGAAAACAGGTAATAGGTACTACCTCAACTACTTCCCAATTCCCACAATTTAATTAGATCCTAATCATGCAATTGTTTGAGGAATAGATCTAATGCAATAAAACTGGGTATGGAAAGTATGATCAAAGTGTTACTTGCCTTGCTGATGATCCGCGAAACCTAGCGATTCGAAGTAACAAGCGGCACACTCCGGGTACTCTATCGCAAACAAACAAGCAAACAATCAGTACTCATCTAATGCACAGGTAAAACTCGAATGAAAGATCCAACCAGAAAGTTCAACTTAAGAACTCCGGTTTGCAAAAAAAAAAACTCGAACGAAGCAACGAAAATTAAACGGCGAAAGAAACAAGCTCCGTTTACTAATCTGGATCTAGGTCAAATTTTACAGTAGCAAAAACTTGTTTAAGTAGGTTAAACGGAAAGAGAATTTCGAGACGAAACTCTAGGCGCTTGAATCGCCTGATTCCGATAAACGAGCGAAAAGTTAAACAGAAACGAAGATTCGATCAGAAATCGAGATCTGAGATAATCGCGGAAAAATCCGACGAAAAAGAAAAACGGACGGACGGTTAAAGAACGGACGTTCGTTAACAGAGAAAATCCGACGAACGCATTCGTTAAAACGAACGAGTCGGTGAAAGCTCACAAAATAACAAAACCGAAAAAAAACCGTTCTAGGGTTTTTTTAAACTAACGTTTTTTTTTAAAAACCAAACCGGCAACGGCGGCGGGGTAATACCTCGTCGGGGGCGGGGCTCCGGCGAGGGCGGCGAGGGTGCGGGGGTGCGGGGGTGCTCGGGGCGGCGAGGGGCGGCTCCGGCGGCGGCGAACGGCGAGCGGGGCGGCGGCTCGAGGCGGCGGCGGCACGGGCTTCCGGCGGCGACGGCTCGGGCGGGCTCGGGGTGAGAAAAAGGGGGCGGCGGCGGGGCTATTTATGAGGGGGGGGCTGGTGGCGTGGGGAAGGGGCAAGGCGGCGGGGTCCCGTGCTCGAGCCGGACTCGGCGAGCGGCGGCGCTGGCGTACGCGAGGGAGACGGCGGGGTGGGCCGGCGGCTCGGCTGGGCTTCGGCCCGGTCGGGCGCAACGCGGTTTTTTTTTAACGTTCCGCCGAAAAATTCGTAGAAAAATAAATAAAAATCAAAGAAAGATATAACAAAATTTCCCCGTCTAGTTAGAATATTTAGAACAGGGTGAACATTTTTTTGACACAAAATAAAATTTTGAAAACGTGCAATATTTTTTAATGCAATTAAAATTGCAAATAAATTTCGAATAAATTCCAATAAATGATTTTAACACTTTTCCTCCGATATTTCAATGGTTTTGGAGAAGTCATATTTTCTCCTCTCATTTATTTTTAATGAAATATTTTTCGGAGAGAAAAATAATTAAAACCAAAATCCTTGTTTTATTATTTGATGAGAATCAAATATGAAAATTCGAGAAAATCCCCAACTCTCTCCGAGGGTCCTTGAGTTGCTTAGGATTTATCGAGGATTTGTCAAAATGCAATAAAATATGATATGCAATGATGATCTATGTATAACATACCAAATTGAAAATTTGGGATGTTACAAACCTACCCCCCTTAAGATCAATCTCGTCCTCGAGATTCGGGTTGGCTAGAAAACAGGTGGGAGTGGTCCTTCCGTAGATCTTCCTCTCGCTCCCAGTGGCTTCATCTTCCGTGTGGTGACTCCACTGGACCTTGCAAAACTTGATAACCTTACTGCGGGTAACTCAGCTTGCATACTCAAGAATCTTAACTAGTTTCTCCTCATAGGTCAAATCACTTTCCAGCTGAATTGCTTCCAGTGGCACAGTATCTCTCAGTGGTATCTCAGCCATCTCTGCGTGGCACTTCTTCAACTGGGAGACATGAAATACATCATGAACTCCAGACAATCCTTCGGGCAATTCCAGCTTGTAAGCAACCTCTCCCATACATTCCACAACTCTGTATGGTTCGATAAAATGGGGCGCTAACTTTCCCTTAACTCCAAAGCGCTTCACTCCTCGAAGTGGTGATACTCGAAGATAAACTCGGTCTCCGACTTCGTGAACTGTCTCCTTTCGTTTAGAATCAGCATAACTCTTCTGCCTGGACTGGGCTACCTTGAGCCTATCGCGAATCATCCTTACTTTCTGTTCAGACTCCTTAATCAAATCTGGTCCAAACAACTGACGGTCTCCAACTTCGTCCCATAACAACGGTGTTCTACACCTCCTTCCGTACAAGGCTTTGAAAGGGGCCATCTTCAAACTGGTCTGATAACTGTTGTTATAAGAAAACTCCGCATATGGCAAGTTGTCGTCCCAACTAGATCCATAGTCTAGTGCACAAGCTCTCAACATGTCCTCCAAAATCTGGTTGACTCTCTCGGTCTGTCCATCTATCTGTGGGTGAAAAGCTGTACTAAATTCTAGCCTGGTTCCCAATGTTTCATGTAACTGCTTCCAAAACTTCGAGGTAAATTGGGTTCCTCTGTCTGATACAATGGTCCTCGGAATGCCATGCAAACATACGATCCTGGTCATGTATATCTTTGCCAACTTAGCACTGGTGTAAGTGGTCTTCACTGGAATGAAATGAGCCACTTTCGTCAAACGGTCGACTACAACCCATATTGAGTCATAGCCTGAACGAGTCCTGGGTAATCCTGTGATAAAACCCATGCCTATTTTATCCCACTTCCATTCGGGTATCAGCAATGGTTGTAGCAATCCTGCTGGCTTCTGATGCTCTGCCTTCACTCACTGACATACATCACAAACTGCTACATATTCTGCAATATCCTTCTTCATTCCGGTCCACTAGAAAGTATTTTTCAGATCCAAATACATCTTGGTATTCCCTGGGTGAATCGAGTACGGTGAATCATGGGCTTCTTGCAAAATCAACTTCCTGATCTTCGGATCATCTGGCACATATACGCGGTCTTCAAACCATAAGGTATTGTGCTCATCCTCACGAAATCCCTTGGCTTTTCCTTTGCGCATCTTCTCCTTTATCTCTTCAATCTCCTTGTCTGTCTTCTGAGCTTCTCTGATCCTTTCCATCAAGGTAGACTGAATCTCCAATGTCGTTAAATAGCCTCTTGGGACTATCTCCAAACATAGCTCGCGAAGGTCCTCGGCTAACTCTTGAGGTAACTCTCCTGTCATGAGGGTGTTGACATGACTCTTGCGGCTCAACGCGTCTGCTACTACGTTAGCCTTTCCTGGGTGATAATGCAATCTCATATCATAATCCTTAATGAGCTCCAACCATCTCCTCTGTCTGAGATTTAACTCCTTCTGCGTGAAACTATACTTCAAACTCTTGTGATCCGTGTACACCTCACAATGGTTTCCGATGAGAAAATGTCTCCATGTCTTCAATGCATGCACCACGGCTGCTAATTCCAAATCATGCGTAGCATAATTATTCTCATGGGGTTTAAGTTGTCGTGAAGCATATGACACAACTCTTCCTTCCTGCATAAGCACTACTCCAAGTCCTCGACGAGAAGCGTCGCAATAAACTTCATAATCCTTGCGTTGATCTGGCAGAATCAACACTGGTGATGTAACCAATCGTTTCTTCAACTCTTGGAAACTAGCTTCACATTCCTCAGTCCAATTGAATTTGGTGTCCTTCTTCAATAGCTCAGTCATGGGCTTAGCAATCTTCGAGATAATTCTCGATGAATCTCCGGTAGTATCCTGCAAGTCCAAGAAAACTCCGGATTTCTCCAACTGTCGTGGGTGATTCCCAACTTGTCACTGTGTCAACCTTGGCAGGGTCTACTGCTATTCCTTCTCCCGAAATAACATGTCCAAGGAATCCAACTTCCTTCAGCCAAAATTCGCACTTGCTGAATTTGGCATATAACTGATGTTCTCTGAGCTTCTCAAGTACCAATCGTAAATGCTCCTCATGCTCTTCCTCATTCTTGGAAAAGACTAAAATGTCGTCAATGAACACCACGACGAACTTATCCAAAAACTCCATAAACACTTTGTTCATCAGGTTCATGAAATAGGCAGGTGCGTTAGTCAGACCAAATGACATAACGGTATACTCATACAACCCATATCTGGTGGTAAAAGCCGTCTTGGGTATATCCTGCTCTTGAATCTTTAACTGATGGTATCCTGATCGTAGATCGATCTTGGAAAATACTTTAGCTCCTTGTAGGCGGTCAAACAAATCATTGATCATCGGCAGTGGGTACTTGTTTTTGATGGTCACTTCATTCAATCCACGGTAATCAACAACCATCCTCAGCGATCCATCTTTCTTCTCCACTAGAAGTACTGGTGATCCCCAAGGTGACGAACTTGGGCAAATATAGCCTTTATCCAGTAACTCCTTGATCTGCTTCTTAATTTCCTCCAAATCTTTTGCGGGCATCCTGTACGGTCTCTTAGATATTGGCCCTGTGCCTGGCAAAAGTTCAATCAAAAACTCAATGTCTCTATCTGGTGGCATGCCTGGCAACTCTTCTGGAAATACATCCGGGTAATCCTTCACCACTGGTACTTCCTCCTGTACAACTCCTGATAAGGAATTTACTTGAGTCCTCTTCGGCATATGCCGGGATACATACTTGATCCTTTTTCCTTCCGGGGTGGTAAGCGAAATCGTCTTGCTGGCACAATCGATGTTTCCTCCATACAACGATAGCCAATCCATTCCCAAAATCACATCCAAACCTTGCGACTCCAAACTATGAGGTCTGAGGGGAAAACATGCCTACCAATGGCCAATGGTATCTGAAAACATCCTTGGCTTGCCATATACTCTGCTCCTGGCGAGTAAACCATTATTAACAATCTCACATCTGTCATGAATATCTCTCAAAACCCAATCCACGTCTACGAGCATAGCATGGCAATATAATAGCAACGTAGAAGTAACTCCCAAGGGTTTGATAAGAAAACAGGTAATAGGTACTACCTCAACTACTTCCCAATTCCCACAATTTAATTAGATCCTAATCATGCAATTGTTTGAGGAATAGATCTAATGCAATAAAACTGGGTATGGAAAGTATGATCAAAGTGTTACTTGCCTTGCTGATGATCCGCGAAACCTAGCGATTCGAAGTAACAAGCGGCACACTCCGGGTACTCTATCGCAAACAAACAAGCAAACAATCAGTACTCATCTAATGCACAGGTAAAACTCGAATGAAAGATCCAACCAGAAAGTTCAACTTAAGAACTCCGGTTTGCAAAAAAAAAAAAACTCGAACGAAGCAACGAAAATTAAACGGCGAAAGAAACAAGCTCCGTTTACTAATCTGGATCTAGGTCAAATTTTACAGTAGCAAAAACTTGTTTAAGTAGGTTAAACGGAAAGAGAATTTCGAGACGAAACTCTAGGCGCTTGAATCGCCTGATTCCGATAAACGAGCGAAAAGTTAAACAGAAACGAAGATTCGATCAGAAATCGAGATCTGAGATAATCGCGGAAAAATCCGACGAAAAAGAAAAACGGACGGACGGTTAAAGAACGGACGTTCGTTAACAGAGAAAATCCGACGAACGCATTCGTTAAAACGAACGAGTCGGTGAAAGCTCACAAAATAACAAAACCGAAAAAAAACCGTTCTAGGGTTTCTTTAAACTAACGTTTTTTTTTTAAAAAAACCAAACCGGCAACGGCGGCGGGGTAATACCTCGTCGGGGGCGGGGCTCCGGCGAGGGCGGCGAGGGTGCGGGGGTGCGGGGGTGCTCGGGGCGGCGAGGGGCGGCTCCGGCGGCGGCGAACGGCGAGCGGGGCGGCGGCTCGAGGCGGCGGCGGCACGGGCTTCCGGCGGCGACGGCTCGGGCGGGCTCGGGGTGAGAAAAAGGGGGCGGCGGCGGGGCTATTTATGAGGGGGGGCTGGTGGCGTGGGGAAGGGGCAAGGCGGCGGGGTCCCGTGCTCGAGCCGGACTCGGCGAGCGGCGGCGCTGGCGTACGCGAGGGAGACGGCGGGGTGGGCCGGCGGCTCGGCTGGGCTTCGGCCCGGTCGGGCGCAACGCGGTTTTTTTTTAACGTTCCGCCGAAAAATTCGTAGAAAAATAAATAAAAATCAAAGAAAGATATAACAAAATTTCCCCGTCTAGTTAGAATATTTAGAACAGGGTGAACATTTTTTTGACACAAAATAAAATTTTGAAAACGTGCAATATTTTTTAATGCAATTAAAATTGCAAATAAATTTCGAATAAATTCCAATAAATGATTTTAACACTTTTCCTCCGATATTTCAATGGTTTTGGAGAAGTCATATTTTCTCCTCTCATTTATTTTTAATGAAATATTTTTCGGAGAGAAAAATAATTAAAACCAAAATCCTTGTTTTATTATTTGATGAGAATCAAATATGAAAATTCGAGAAAATCCCCAACTCTCTCCGAGGGTCCTTGAGTTGCTTAGGATTTATCGAGGATTTGTCAAAATGCAATAAAATATGATATGCAATGATGATCTATGTATAACATACCAAATTGAAAATTTGGGATGTTACAAACCTACCCCCCTTAAGATCAATCTCGTCCTCGAGATTCGGGTTGGCTAGAAAACAGGTGGGAGTGGTCCTTCCGTAGATCTTCCTCTCGCTCCCAGTGGCTTCATCTTCCGTGTGGTGACTCCACTGGACCTTGCAAAACTTGATAACCTTACTGCGGGTAACTCAGCTTGCATACTCAAGAATCTTAACTAGTTTCTCCTCATAGGTCAAATCACTTTCCAGCTGAATTGCTTCCAGTGGCACAGTATCTCTCAGTGGTATCTCAGCCATCTCTGCGTGGCACTTCTTCAACTGGGAGACATGAAATACATCATGAACTCCAGACAATCCTTCGGGCAATTCCAGCTTGTAAGCAACCTCTCCCATACATTCCACAACTCTGTATGGTTCGATAAAATGGGGCGCTAACTTTCCCTTAACTCCAAAGCGCTTCACTCCTCGAAGTGGTGATACTCGAAGATAAACTCGGTCTCCGACTTCGTGAACTGTCTCCTTTCGTTTAGAATCAGCATAACTCTTCTGCCTGGACTGGGCTACCTTGAGCCTATCGCGAATCATCCTTACTTTCTGTTCAGACTCCTTAATCAAATCTGGTCCAAACAACTGACGGTCTCCAACTTCGTCCCATAACAACGGTGTTCTACACCTCCTTCCGTACAAGGCTTTGAAAGGGGCCATCTTCAAACTGGTCTGATAACTGTTGTTATAAGAAAACTCCGCATATGGCAAGTTGTCGTCCCAACTAGATCCATAGTCTAGTGCACAAGCTCTCAACATGTCCTCCAAAATCTGGTTGACTCTCTCGGTCTGTCCATCTATCTGTGGGTGAAAAGCTGTACTAAATTCTAGCCTGGTTCCCAATGTTTCATGTAACTGCTTCCAAAACTTCGAGGTAAATTGGGTTCCTCTGTCTGATACAATGGTCCTCGGAATGCCATGCAAACATACGATCCTGGTCATGTATATCTTTGCCAACTTAGCACTGGTGTAAGTGGTCTTCACTGGAATGAAATGAGCCACTTTCGTCAAACGGTCGACTACAACCCATATTGAGTCATAGCCTGAACGAGTCCTGGGTAATCCTGTGATAAAACCCATGCCTATTTTATCCCACTTCCATTCGGGTATCAGCAATGGTTGTAGCAATCCTGCTGGCTTCTGATGCTCTGCCTTCACTCACTGACATACATCACAAACTGCTACATATTCTGCAATATCCTTCTTCATTCCGGTCCACTAGAAAGTATTTTTCAGATCCAAATACATCTTGGTATTCCCTGGGTGAATCGAGTACGGTGAATCATGGGCTTCTTGCAAAATCAACTTCCTGATCTTCGGATCATCTGGCACATATACGCGGTCTTCAAACCATAAGGTATTGTGCTCATCCTCACGAAATCCCTTGGCTTTTCCTTTGCGCATCTTCTCCTTTATCTCTTCAATCTCCTTGTCTGTCTTCTGAGCTTCTCTGATCCTTTCCATCAAGGTAGACTGAATCTCCAATGTCGTTAAATAGCCTCTTGGGACTATCTCCAAACATAGCTCGCGAAGGTCCTCGGCTAACTCTTGAGGTAACTCTCCTGTCATGAGGGTGTTGACATGACTCTTGCGGCTCAACGCGTCTGCTACTACGTTAGCCTTTCCTGGGTGATAATGCAATCTCATATCATAATCCTTAATGAGCTCCAACCATCTCCTCTGTCTGAGATTTAACTCCTTCTGCGTGAAACTATACTTCAAACTCTTGTGATCCGTGTACACCTCACAATGGTTTCCGATGAGAAAATGTCTCCATGTCTTCAATGCATGCACCACGGCTGCTAATTCCAAATCATGCGTAGCATAATTATTCTCATGGGGTTTAAGTTGTCGTGAAGCATATGACACAACTCTTCCTTCCTGCATAAGCACTACTCCAAGTCCTCGACGAGAAGCGTCGCAATAAACTTCATAATCCTTGCGTTGATCTGGCAGAATCAACACTGGTGATGTAACCAATCGTTTCTTCAACTCTTGGAAACTAGCTTCACATTCCTCAGTCCAATTGAATTTGGTGTCCTTCTTCAATAGCTCAGTCATGGGCTTAGCAATCTTCGAGATAATTCTCGATGAATCTCCGGTAGTATCCTGCAAGTCCAAGAAAACTCCGGATTTCTCCAACTGTCGTGGGTGATTCCCAACTTGTCACTGTGTCAACCTTGGCAGGGTCTACTGCTATTCCTTCTCCCGAAATAACATGTCCAAGGAATCCAACTTCCTTCAGCCAAAATTCGCACTTGCTGAATTTGGCATATAACTGATGTTCTCTGAGCTTCTCAAGTACCAATCGTAAATGCTCCTCATGCTCTTCCTCATTCTTGGAAAAGACTAAAATGTCGTCAATGAACACCACGACGAACTTATCCAAAAACTCCATAAACACTTTGTTCATCAGGTTCATGAAATAGGCAGGTGCGTTAGTCAGACCAAATGACATAACGGTATACTCATACAACCCATATCTGGTGGTAAAAGCCGTCTTGGGTATATCCTGCTCTTGAATCTTTAACTGATGGTATCCTGATCGTAGATCGATCTTGGAAAATACTTTAGCTCCTTGTAGGCGGTCAAACAAATCATTGATCATCGGCAGTGGGTACTTGTTTTTGATGGTCACTTCATTCAATCCACGGTAATCAACAACCATCCTCAGCGATCCATCTTTCTTCTCCACTAGAAGTACTGGTGATCCCCAAGGTGACGAACTTGGGCAAATATAGCCTTTATCCAGTAACTCCTTGATCTGCTTCTTAATTTCCTCCAAATCTTTTGCGGGCATCCTGTACGGTCTCTTAGATATTGGCCCTGTGCCTGGCAAAAGTTCAATCAAAAACTCAATGTCTCTATCTGGTGGCATGCCTGGCAACTCTTCTGGAAATACATCCGGGTAATCCTTCACCACTGGTACTTCCTCCTGTACAACTCCTGATAAGGAATTTACTTGAGTCCTCTTCGGCATATGCCGGGATACATACTTGATCCTTTTTCCTTCCGGGGTGGTAAGCGAAATCGTCTTGCTGGCACAATCGATGTTTCCTCCATACAACGATAGCCAATCCATTCCCAAAATCACATCCAAACCTTGCGACTCCAAACTATGAGGTCTGAGGGGAAAACATGCCTACCAATGGCCAATGGTATCTGAAAACATCCTTGGCTTGCCATATACTCTGCTCCTGGCGAGTAAACCATTATTAACAATCTCACATCTGTCATGAATATCTCTCAAAACCCAATCCACGTCTACGAGCATAGCATGGCAATATAATAGCAACGTAGAAGTAACTCCCAAGGGTTTGATAAGAAAACAGGTAATAGGTACTACCTCAACTACTTCCCAATTCCCACAATTTAATTAGATCCTAATCATGCAATTGTTTGAGGAATAGATCTAATGCAATAAAACTGGGTATGGAAAGTATGATCAAAGTGTTACTTGCCTTGCTGATGATCCGCGAAACCTAGCGATTCGAAGTAACAAGCGGCACACTCCGGGTACTCTATCGCAAACAAACAAGCAAACAATCAGTACTCATCTAATGCACAGGTAAAACTCGAATGAAAGATCCAACCAGAAAGTTCAACTTAAGAACTCCGGTTTGCAAAAAAAAAAACTCGAACGAAGCAACGAAAATTAAACGGCGAAAGAAACAAGCTCCGTTTACTAATCTGGATCTAGGTCAAATTTTACAGTAGCAAAAACTTGTTTAAGTAGGTTAAACGGAAAGAGAATTTCGAGACGAAACTCTAGGCGCTTGAATCGCCTGATTCCGATAAACGAGCGAAAAGTTAAACAGAAACGAAGATTCGATCAGAAATCGAGATCTGAGATAATCGCGGAAAAATCCGACGAAAAAGAAAAACGGACGGACGGTTAAAGAACGGACGTTCGTTAACAGAGAAAATCCGACGAACGCATTCGTTAAAACGAACGAGTCGGTGAAAGCTCACAAAATAACAAAACCGAAAAAAAAACCGTTCTAGGGTTTTTTTAAACTAACGTTTTTTTTTTAAAAAACCAAACCGGCAACGGCGGCGGGGTAATACCTCGTCGGGGGCGGGGCTCCGGCGAGGGCGGCGAGGGTGCGGGGGTGCGGGGGTGCTCGGGGCGGCGAGGGGCGGCTCCGGCGGCGGCGAACGGCGAGCGGGGCGGCGGCTCGAGGCGGCGGCGGCACGGGCTTCCGGCGGCGACGGCTCGGGCGGGCTCGGGGTGAGAAAAAGGGGGCGGCGGCGGGGCTATTTATGAGGGGGGGGCTGGTGGCGTGGGGAAGGGGCAAGGCGGCGGGGTCCCGTGCTCGAGCCGGACTCGGCGAGCGGCGGCGCTGGCGTACGCGAGGGAGACGGCGGGGTGGGCCGGCGGCTCGGCTGGGCTTCGGCCCGGTCGGGCGCAACGCGGTTTTTTTTAACGTTCCGCCGAAAAATTCGTAGAAAAATAAATAAAAATCAAAGAAAGATATAACAAAATTTCCCCGTCTAGTTAGAATATTTAGAACAGGGTGAACATTTTTTTGACACAAAATAAAATTTTGAAAACGTGCAATATTTTTTAATGCAATTAAAATTGCAAATAAATTCCGAATAAATTCCAATAAATGATTTTAACACTTTTCCTCCGATATTTCAATGGTTTTGGAGAAGTCATATTTTCTCCTCTCATTTATTTTTAATGAAATATTTTTCGGAGAGAAAAATAATTAAAACCAAAATCCTCGTTTTATTATTTGATGAGAATCAAATATGAAAATTCGAGAAAATCTCCAACTCTCTCGAGGGTCCTTGAGTTGGTTAGGATTTATCGAGGATTTGTCAAAATGCAATAAAATATGATATGCAATGATGATCTATGTATAACATACCAAATTGAAAATTTGGGATGTTACACTTGCTAAAAGTAAAGCAGACGTACTTCAAGCACGCTATTACGTCCATGGCCAGCCATTTCTTGTTGGCGAATACTTTGATGAGTGCAGCTCCAGTTGCCACGAGTTACATGAATATTGCATGGATCTAATGTCAGCAGGTCATCATGGTTTGCTAATCCACTACAGTAGAGATCATTTGCGACACGATGTTGGTTCCATCTATGTGAGTTTCGAAGACTTACATCTCTTCTTCAACTTCAATGTGCTCGATGCCACTCTTGTTAGAAGCCTGATTTTGTAAGTACTTAACAAACTCTGATCAGCTTCTCCATTCAAGGCTGTAAATGATAAACAGCTAACTGCATTCTATTCCTCTCAGGGGATTGAATGCACAGAGAAGAAAAAGGGAGGGTGTGTATTTCATAGATCTTGAATTAGCAAATGGCACAAGAATAGATGGTAAGGACCTACGGGACTGCGCCGTTGTCGGTGGGAAAGGACACCTATGGGATCACAAGAATCCCTACTACGATTGCCGGGGCGCAGGGTTGTGAGAAGAGCAGGATTAATAGTCAGCATAAGGATCGTTTACCCAGGTTCGGGCCGCGAGGATGCGTAAAACCCTAGTCCTGCTTTGGTGGATGTATTGAGTGTTCTTGAGCTCTCAAACTAGCTATGGTGGCTACGTAGTTCCAAAGAGCCGAATCTTCCTCCAGTACGCCATGGGCCTCCTTTTATAGTCGAAAGGGGCAGCCACAGTGGTACACAGGAGGTGGAAAGGCCTACAGGGATGCGAGCTTATCGCTCGTATTATAGGACAAGACGTATTTAATGCGCCGCTGAGTTGTCCCCTAGCTTTATCGGGGACGAGAGCAAGGCCGTCCCGTCCGTCGCTGCTCCTCTTCGCTTCGACACGCGCCCTGGCCAGCGGTGCATGCGGCGCCATGTAGGCAGGCAGGCAGCTGAGGTGGCATGGTGGTAGGGTCTTCACGAAGATCTGCATGCCGCCACATAAGCGCCTGCTGATCTGGCCTGGAAGCTGCATGTTTCCACGCAGGTGCCAGCTGAGATGGTTGGGCTGGCAGCTGCATGCGAACAGCGGTGGAAACTTGGCTGGTGCGGGCCTGCCAGTGGCCCCGCAGATGTCCTCGGCAAGGCCCGGCAAGGGTCTTAACGTGGCGCGCAGTCGTCCCCGGCAAGGATCTTGCTGGGGGTCTTATGGCTTTCCTCGGCAAGGATCCCGCCGAGAGTCGCCGTCTTTTGGTCCTCATCTGATCTCATATGTCCGTGGTCTTGACAAAGATCTGAATGCCACCACAGAGGTGCCTCCCGAGCCCTGGTCCAATCGTAGTTGGTTGGGTTGGAACCTATGGGCTCAAGGGCGGCTCGCTCTGTTGGTGTTTGGGCAAGTTGCCCCGGCAAGGCTCTTGCCCGTGCCGCGGAGGCCGCCCCGGCAAGGGCCTTGCCAGGGGACTCCACCTCACCCCTTTGCTGTCTTGTGTTCCTGGTCTTGGCGTTGCCTTGATTCTCTTGTGTTGGGCTTCGACTTCTCTCCAGCTTCCCTCCTTTGCCCTGCTACGTGTGGCCACGGCCGTGGCTTTGATTGCCCGTGCACAAGTAAAGGGGTCAAAAGGAGAGCCCCTACTTTTGTACACCGACAGGAGCCCCCAGGCCTGGGCCACACATAAGCGCGACACGTGGTTGGGCTAGGCCCAAAACGGTGCGCGGGCAGGCGAGGCAGATTTTATGGTAGTAATTTTTCGTCCGCTACGCTTCCCCACGACCCGCGTTGAACGCGCGACGTGGGGGGGCATGTGTGATGTCGGTGGCATGCGTGGGGCGGTTTCCGCATGCATGCGTCACATCGTGGTAAAGTGGCGGCTCGCGCCTTCCCCATAAAAAGAGGGAGGCGTGGAGGCGCGGCTCATTTACTGGATGGAGGCAGCCACAAGAGGAAGGGGGAGGGGGCGTGGTCGCAGTCTTCTAGGCTCCCACGCCCCCCCCCCCCCCCGATCACGGGGCGGGTAACGGTCGCCTCACCCATCCTTTCGACCCTGCGCGTTCGCCACACGTCCTTCATGCAAGTGGCGGGCGGTGGAGGCGGGAAACCGGGCCGTCGCTGATTGGGGCGGCGGGTCGGTCCTGATTCCCTGCGCCTCCGACGGCTGGATTGGCTGAGTGGGGCGGCCTCGCCTCGCCCTCGCCCCTTTATAAGGAGGGGGAGGGAGGGCGGCGTCCCGCATTCTTCCAGCACCGATCCTCCTTCATCTTTGCTTCTTTCTTCCACCTGCCATGGCGAGAGGAGGTGCTGGGCCTTCGACGGTGGCGGCGAGGGTCGCTGCTCGTCAGTGCGTCCCTCCTTCCCACGAGCCCGTGGCGGTGGAGCCAGCCACAAGAGGAAGGGGGAGGGGGCGTGGCCGAGGTTGCCGTGGCGGTCGGGGGAGAGGGGGACGAGGTGGCGCGGCGTCTGTGCCTCTGCCAGCGGTGCCCCCCGCGGTGGAGGGCCACGTCGGGGACCCCGCGAGTCCTTCATCAGGCTGCGCCGGCCACCGCGTTGTCGTATCCGTCTCCCCACCCCCTCCGCAGAGGAGATGGAGCTCGATCCGCCCCAGACCCTCAGGTTGCACATGAGGGGCTGCGGGACCGGCGGCACGCGGGTCGATGTCGACCTCCCTGCTCCTCACGTCATGTATCTCCGTCGCGGATGGAAGACATTCGCCCCCATCCATAGCCTAACGGTGGGGCTCGTCCTCTACTTCAAGTTAATGGAGGGCGGCCTGCTCTCCGTCATGGTCTTCGGAGATCTTGGCACTCGCCTGAAGTGCTGCGTGGAGAGCTCCTCCGACGATGAAGATTCCTCCTCGAGGGAGAGCGACGAGGAGGACAGTGACAACGACGACGAGCGTAGTAGGCGGGAGGACGACGGGTCCGACTAGGTGTCAGACCCGCCGTGCCGGGGCGGTGTCGGCAGCAGCATCATCTGCACCGGGCCCCTTGAACTTCTCGGGGTCGCCTCCTTGGGCGGCTGG
This sequence comes from Triticum aestivum, assembly GCF_018294505.1. Classification (NCBI taxonomy): domain Eukaryota; kingdom Viridiplantae; phylum Streptophyta; class Magnoliopsida; order Poales; family Poaceae; genus Triticum; species Triticum aestivum. Next base: position 52,256,041 of record NC_057811.1, read on the forward strand.
CGTAGGAGGCCCGGAGAAGGCGAAGAAGGCGGGTGACGGGCCGTCAAGTTGGAGTACGCGGCCACCGACGCCTTCGTCGGGTATTGCCGGTCCTGCCGCCTCGTCTTCCAGCTCTTCTCCCGTCATCATCATCACCGGCCTCTCCCCGGGATGGCCACCGGGATGTTCTCCTGGTGCCTTCTGCTGCTCGTGCCTCGCCTAGTCGCTCTTTTTGCCCTTCCATCATCTTGTTCCATTTCCTGAGGAGAGGGAAAAGAAAGGGATTATGGGCACCTTATCTTTTTTAGTTCGTAAGCCTGCGGGCATTTGTTAGATTTGAAACTTGTAATCCCCTTGCTCATGTTTTTTTATTCCGTACGAACTGTACCTGTATGGGACGTTTTTTTATGAAAAGGGGTGTTTGTCGGGTTCTTTGTGCGTCAGTGAGGCCCATGCCAAGGCTGAATCCTTGTTATTTTTAATATAAACATTATCGCCCGGCAACAGGCCTTGCCGTTCCCCCACTTCAGCCAACCGTTCTCACACTCTCGGCGGAGGCAGGGGCGATGTAGAGTTAGGCCCCTCGTATGTTTCTCTTGCCACCGCGACTACGACCAAGTTCCGACCCAGGGGATAGCTCCTGGGCACGGGAAAAGGGGAGCATGGTTGTTTTAAGAAAATAAACGAGGTTTCACACGTCCCAGTCCCGTATGGAAATGCATAACAGGGGAATGAAAGACTTATCTGAATCCGCAGCCCTCGGCAACCTTGGCTTGTCGTGGTTGGATCCTTGTATCTTCAGCCCCCGGCAATCCTGGCTTGCCGGGGCCGGAGCACCGATCCGTCCTCTTTCTCGCAAGTGGCTCAGGAGAAGTGTCCACGTGCCCTGCGAACCAAAGAAGACAGAAAGACGCACACTCGACCTCTAGGCTACGGGTTAGTCGCCGCTAAGCACTATCAACCCTAACCGAGGGAGAGACTCAACCTAGCATGCATGCTATAACTTAGGGCGGCAGCGCTTCGTTTATTTATGCTCAGGGTCTGTGCCTGGCTTTGTACAGAGGGTTACATGCCTTGCCGGCAAAGCTTGTACAAAAGGTGGCTTGCCGGGAGGCCCGGCAAGCCGCACCTTATGGGTAAAACTAGCGAAGATGCTCGATGTTCCAGGAGTTACTCACTGGGATAGCATCTTCGTTCTCTAGGCGGACTGCACCAGGCCTGGTGACTCGTATTACCCGATAAGGGCCTTCCCACATCGGTGTCAACTTGTTGGAATTCTTGGCTGACTGCCGAAGAACAAGGTCGCCTTCCTCAAAGCTTCGGGCATGGACCTTGCGGCGATGGTAGCGGCGATGGTAGCGGTGCAAGGCCTGCTGGTAGCGTGCTGCTCTCACAGCTGCCCGAAGATGACCTTCCTCAAGGAGCGTCGCGTTATCTTGCCGGAATGGCTCTTGCTAAAGCTCATCATAAGCGAGCACTCGAGGTGACCCGTATATGAGTTCCATAGGGAGAACTGTTTATGCCCCATATAATAGGGCAAAGGGTGTCTGGCCAGTGGCTTGATTTGGCGTCGTCTTGATCGACCAAAGAACCGCCGGCAACTCATCAATCCAGCGCCTTCCGCTCTTGTGCTGCTTGTCAGAAGTCTTCGTTCTCAAGCCTCGCAACACTTCAGCATTTGCCCTCTCCGCTTGGCCGTTGCTCCGGGGGTGTGCCACGGAAGCAAAACAGATCTTGCTGCCGATGTCTTGAATGTATTGCATGAAGGTGTGGCATGTGAACTGCGTGCCGTTATCGGTGATGACTCTGTTTGGCACACCAAAACGACAGACTAGTCCCTTGAAGAACTTGACGGCTGACTGTGTTGTCACCTTCCTCACCGGTTCCACCTCCGGCCACTTTGTGAACTTGTCGATTGCGACGTACAAGTACTCAAAGCCCCCAATAGCGCGGGGGAAGGGGCCTAGTATGTCGAGCCCCCAGACCAAAAATGTCCAGGAGAGAGGGATTGTTTGAAGGGCTTGAGCTGGTTGATGGAGCTTCTTTCAATGGAGCTGACACGCTTCACACTTGGTTAGTAGTGTCGTTGCATCCTAGAGGGCAGTGGTCCAGAAGAAGCCTTGCCGGAATGCCTTGCTGGCAAGGGCCCTTGACCCTATGTGGGAGCCACATATGCCTCCATGTATCTCTGCCAACAGCTCTAGTCCTTCCCCCCGGGGGATGCACTTCAATTTCACACCGTTCAGCCTTCTTCTGTACAGGACATCATCGACGAACTGGTACAAGGCAGACTGACGGGGCCTGACTTCCTCCGCGTGTTCTGCTCTGTTGATGGCTCGACGGATGGTCGAGTTAACCGAAGCAAAAAGGTACCTGGTTCCACAGGTAGCTTGAATGCAGCGCGCTTTGACAGGTAATCAGCGATGTCATACACCGGCACCGGCGCCTTGCAGCGAGAAAGCCCCATCAAAGTACATGATCCAGTTGCGGCTTGCCTCCTTGCCGGGGAGAGCGGTCTCCTGGATTTCTTCTTCGGGCGTTGAGGTCCATTCTGCAATAACTCCGCCAAGACTCTACTCTAGATTGTCAAGGTACTTTCAAACTTCAACCCAAAGCTTGACAACTCCAAGGCCCATTCCACAATCTGTCCGGTCGCATCTGGGTTGTGCAGTATCCGTTGCAACCGGAGGCGGGTGACGAGAGGGATCTCGTGGGCTTGGAAGTAATGACACAACTTCCTCGAGGCCATAAGGAGGCCGAAGAGCAATTTCTGCACACTGGAGTACCTCAACCTAGCCCCCTGCAAGAGGGAGCTGACAAAGTAAACCGGGTGCTGCATCATCTTCTTATTCTGCACCACTTCACTTGACTGTGCGGGCACTGCCCCGACGGCGTCAGACTCTGCCAGAGGCCTTGCCTTGCCGGCACCAGGCCCTGCCGGGGGAATCTCTGGCTTGCCATCCGCCGGTCCTGTCGTCGCCACTGCCTCTTCATCGATCTCCCTCTGTGTCACTAGTGCGGCGCTGACCACTTGGTTCATTGTCGCCACATACAGCAGCAACGACTCTTGTGGTTTAAGCGCAACTAGTACTGGCGTGGAGGAAAGGTATTTCTTCAGATCCTACAACGCTGCCTTGGCTTCTAGGGTCCACTCCATTGGGCCTGCATTCTTCAAGATTTTGAAAAAGGGGAGGGCGCGCTCGGGGGACTTGGAGATGAACCGGCTCATGGCGGCAACGCAACCAGTGAGCCGACGCACATCCTTGATCCGCATGGGCTCCTCAATCCGTTCAATGGCCTTGATCTTGTCTGCGTTTGCCTCGATCCCGCGCTGTGACACAAAGAACCTGAGAAGCTTGCCGGACGGAACGCCGAAGACAGACTTCTCAGGGTTCAGCTTGAGGTTGATCTTGCGCAGGTTGGCAAATGTCTCTTCAAGGTCTTGTACAAGAGTTGCCATGTCCTTGGTTTTGACCACTGGGTCATCCCTGTATGCTTCCATATTTCTATGGAGCTGGGGTTCAAAACCAATTTGGACCGCTCCTGCAAACGTCAAGCCTGCACTCTTGAACCCCAAAGGCATCCGTAAGAAGCAATACGTACCACACGGGGTGATGAATGTTGTCTTCTCTTCATCTTCTCTTGTCATGAAGATCTGGTGGTATCCCGAGTAGGCGTCGAGGAATGACAACAGATCACACCCGGCCGTGGAGTCCACAATCTGGTCGATGCACGGCAAAAGGAAGGCGTCTTTGGGACAAGCCTTATTGATATCTGTGTAATCAATACACAGCCTCCACTTCCCATTTGCCTTGCGCACCACCACCGGATTGGCCAACCACGTCGGATGGAGCACTCCTCTCACCAAACCTGCCGCTTTCAACTTCCTGATCTCCTCTGTGATGAACTCCTGCCTTTCCAGAGCCTGCTTCCTGACCTTCTGCTTGACGGGCCGCGCATGAGGACAGACAGCTAGGTGGTGCTCAATCACCTCCCTAGGAACACCGGGGAAGTCGGATGCTTGCCATGCAAACACGTCGACATTCGCCCACAGGAAGGTGACGAGCGCGCCTTCCTATTTGTTGTCGAGGGTGGAGCTTATAGTGTTAGCTCCCCCCGTGCCATCCTCCCTAACGGACACCTTCTTGATCTGCGGTGGCTCAACTCTGGATTTCGTGCTCTTGCCGGTGGAGCTCTCTCGCACGTCCTCGACGGTAGCACAACACTCCGAAGAGGTGCGCTGGCCGGAGTGTGTGCGAGAGGTCTTGATGGGCTTCTTCTTCCCTCCCGGGGCTTCACCGGCAGGAGCAAGTGCCTTGGCGGCAGCTGCTACAACTGCTTCCCGGTAGAGTTGGTCGGCGCAAATTAACACGTCCTTCTTGTCGGAGGGGATGGAGATGATGGTCAACAGCCTAGGCATCTTCAGCATGTTGTAGGCGTAGTGCGACGCCGCCATGAACTTGGCTAGTGCCGGGCGGCCGAGTATTCTGTTGTAGGGCAAGGGGATCTCGGCCACATCGAACACGATCCTCTCCGTCCTGTAGTTCAACTCTCCTCCAAACATCACGGGCAATGTGACCTTTCCCTTCGGCTGGCTCCTCCCCGGATTGACCCCTTGAAACGTGCCCGTTTTCACGAGGTCTCCATCAGGAATTTGCAGCTATTTGATCACGACGGGGCGAGATCAAGTTTAGGCCGGCCCCACCGTCGACCAACATCTTTTTCACCTTGAGGGTGCGTATCGTTGGGGAAACCAACAACGGCAAACACCTGACCGCGGTTGTTAAGTCATGGTGGTCCTTAGCGTCAAAGATGAGGGGCGTGCTGGACCACTTCAGCGGCTTATGAGCGTCGAACGACGGCTCCGCTGCTGTAATCTCACGTGCCCACGGCTTGAGCTGGCGGTGAGAAGTATGCAGCGAGGCACCGCCATCGATGCACATGGCCTCCGTAGCCTTCTGGAACACTCACTACTGGAATCAGCTAATTTGCCATCTGCCGGCTCTTTGCCGTCTGCTAGCTGACGGCAAAGAAGCTCTTTGCCATCAGCTACCCAAAAGCAGACGACAAAGAAACGGCAGACGGCAAAGAAGCTCTTTGCCATCTGCGAGCACTTTGCCGTCAGCCAGCAGACGACAAAGAATCTTTGCCGTCCGCTGGGAGACGGCAAAGAGTGAGGTGGCCCCCACCCCCGCCCGTTTGGAAAAAACTTAACGACCCACCTCTTTGCCGTCCGCCAGCAGACGGCAAAGAGGCAAAAAGGGCGGACGGCAAAGATAGGCGGACGGCCAAGAGGGCACTACCTAACGGCCCGTACCCCCGCCCATTACTCACTTCTTCTCTCCTCGCCGTTCTCTCCTCCCACCCCGCCGCCGCCGCCGCCGCCCGCCCCGCCCCGCCCCCCGCCGCCCCGGCCCGAACTCCACTGCACCCTCGCCGCCTCGACCTCCACCGCACCCTCGCCGCCTCTTCCACATCGCCCCGCCCACACCAGCCCATGCCGCCGCCGCCGAGCCCGTCCGGCGTAGCCGGCCTCCCCACCGCCCCGCACCCCTCCCCAACCTCCATCGCGGCCCCGCCGCTCCTTCCATGTCGGCCAGCCGCGCCGCGGCCGTCCAAGCCCCGTACCGCCGCGCCCGTCCCCGCCCCGACGCCCGACCAACCGCCGCTGCCGCTGCAGCCGCGGGTCGACCGCCCCCCGAGGAGCGCCGCCCATCGCTGCCCCTCCCCTCCCCATCGCTGCGCCGCCTTGCTGCCGCCCCGTCGCCGCCCACTCCCCGACCCGTCGCCGCCCCCCACGGTGAGCCCCTGCCGCCCCCCTGTGTCCTATTTTTTTCTGTTTTTTTCTTTTTCTTTTCTGTTTATATAAGGTTTTTTAGTTTAAGTTTTTTCAGTTTAGAATTAATTAGTTTAGGTTATTTGGTTTAATTAGTTTCAATAGTTTAGTTTTAATTAGTTTAGGTTTAGGTTATATAGTTAGCTAGATTAGATTAATTAGATTGGATTATATTAGGCTAGTGTTAGGTTTTAGTTAAATAGTCATAATTAAAGGAAGTGAAAAAAGATGAAAAAAGAAGACGAAAAGTAGAATAAGTAGAAGGGGGGAGAAGAAGAAGAAGAAGAAGAAGAGGAGGAGGAGGAGGAGGAGGAGGAGAAAGAAGAAGAAGAAGAAGAAGAAGAAGAAGAAGAAGAAGAAGAAGCAGAAGAAGAAGAAGAAGAAGAAGAAGAAGAAGAAGAAGAAGAAGAAGAAGAAGAAGAAGAAGAAGAAGAAGAAGAAGAAGAAGAAGAAGAAGAAAAGAAGTAGAAGACAGGGGATGAGAAGAAGTAGAAGAATCAGAAGAAGTAGAAGTAGTAGAAGAATGAGAAGACCCCCTGACCCCCTGACCCCCAACCCCGACACCACACCCCGACACCCGACCCCGACTCCACCCCGATACCCGACCCCCTAACCCCCTGACCCCGACACGACACCCCGACCCCCCGACCCCGAAACAGCACCCCGACCCCGACACGGCACCCCGACACCGACACGACACCCCGACCCCGACACGACACCCCGACACCCCGACCCCGAGACCCCGACCCCGACCCCGACACCCCGACCCCGAGCCTGACCCGACACCCCGACCCCGACACCGACACGGCACCCCGACCCCGACCCCGACACCGACACGGCACCCCGACCCCGACCCGGCACCCCGACTCGACACCCCGACCCCGAGACCCCGACCCCGACACGGCACCCCGACACCGACACGACACCCCGACCCCCGACACCTCCCGAAAAGGTGTTCTTTGGCCTTCCAGAGGCCGACGGGGTCATATATTTGTGAATTATTAGTTAGGTCATATATTTTTCGATTTTGTTATGAAAAACATCATATATAATTGTGTTGATCGGGTAGTTTTAAATGTGCAGTTGTTTCATCGCTGCGAGGTTTGGTGTTCGACGACCTCACCGTGCGTTTGACGAGCTCTGCCCCTTCGTTCGTGGGTGAGCACAAATGACATGTCCTCCTCCCCCATTAATTATTTGATCTATTCCGATGAAACTTGATAGCTAGCTATATATGTGTCTTGAATCATCAGTATGCGTAACCAATATGTGTCTCCCATTCGAAAGCGTCATAGTTATAAATATGCATGCATTTGCATATTTATAACCTTGATTCTTTCGAATTGTCAAACGCTATCCATGGACAGCCCGAGTATGTTTAGATTGGGTTCGTTTTCCCATATGCTTTGCTCCGGATCCGACGCATAAATTTCGTCAGTGCCTCCCCTGTTGTTCTCCGGGTACACATCCTCTCTGTTTATTGCAGAGACGTGTATCAGGAGAACAGCGGGGAGGTGCTGCCGAAATTTTGCGTAGGATCCGGAGCATAGCATGGGAAAATGAACCCAATCTAAACATACTCGGGTGGGATTAGGACCTATCATTACCTATTAGAGTGTAGGTTGCATGGACGTAATAAAATTGACAAAGTAGATCAACTGATGAATATATACATGTTGAATTATATATATATATATTTGTTGTGTGTCTAGTAGCTCTGAAAGTCAAGATGAGTGATCGTGCGTGGATGTACACCGGTCACACTGGTCAGAACAAATGGAGCACTGAATGGTTCACAAAAACCAAGGGGTTTGTGCGAGCCGCATTTGCAAATGGCCAGAGGAAAACCTGGTGCCCCTGTTTACGGTGCGGCAATTGGGAAAAGAGGACAGAGGCTGAAATGGGCAAACACCTGCAGAAGAGTGGTTTTACGCCCGATTATACGGTGTGGACATTTCATGGTGAGTCTGCCCAACGTGACCGAGCTGAGGTGGATCGTCGTCGCACCGACGAGCATGGTACCGGGATGGAAAACATGGTGCAAGACTTTGATGATGCTCGGGATTCGGACGAGGAGATGGAGGAATCTGCGAAGGCCTTCAATGAAATGTTGGAGTCTCAAAACGTCCGCTCCATGAGCACACTGAGCTTTGTCAGTTGGATGCCATCTCACAAGTAATGGCTCTGAAGGCTCAGTTCATCCTGGGCAGAGAATGCTACGATGCAATGATGACAGTATTTGGACGCTTTCTACCCAAAGGCCATGTAATGCCTGCAAACCTGTACCAGTCGGACAAAATCCTCCGTGCACTGAAGATGCCCTATGATAAGATACATGCCTGTGAGAAAGGATGTGTCTTGTTTAGGCTTGACTATGCGGACTTGAACTATTGTCCCATTTGCAAGTCTTCCAGGTATGTTGTGGTAGACAACGGTATGGGTGAGAAGACACAGAGCAAAATCCCCGTTAGTGTTCTTCGGTATATGCCAATCGTACCAAGACTTCAACGTCTTTTCATGGTCGAAGAGACGGCCAGACAGATGACATGGCACAAAACGGGCAAAAGAACCGAACTAGATGCAGATGGGAATCTGATGATTGTACGCACATCGGATGGTGTTGCGTGGAAAAAGTTTGATGAATTACATGGTGACAAAGCGGCAGATCCGAGGCATCCTCGAGTCGGCATCAGCACGGATGGGTTCAGTGTGTTTGGTATGACGGCAGCCCAATACAGTTGTTGGCCCGTATTTGTCTTTCCACTCAATCTCCCCCCCGGACAGATTATGCAAAGAAAGAACATTTTCCTGACGTTGATAATTCCAGGGCCCAACTATCCGGGGAAAAATATGAATGTGTACATGCAACCGCTTAAGGACGAATTGCAAGAAGCCTGGGATAATGGGTTCAAGACATACGATGCCTATCGCAAACGGAACTTCATAATGCGTGTCTGGTACATGTACTCGACGCATGACTTGCCGGCGTATGCGCTATTCGTTGGCTGGTGTGTGCATGGAAGGTTCCCTGTGCCCCACATGCAAGGGAGCTCTTGAGTTTCGTTGGCTTCAGGCCGGTCGCAAGTTTTCTTGCTTCGACATGCATAGACAGTTCCTGAATCCTCGCCATAAGTTCAGGAAAGACAAGAAGAACTTCATCAGAGGTAGAGTTTTCAAAAACTCTGCACCACCTGCATTGACAGGCCAACAGACCCTGGATTAGTTAAACGCTCTCGAGCCAGATCCAGAGCGTCCAGGGTACTTCAAGGGGTATAATTCTAAGCACGCCTGGACTCACAAAACATGCTTATGGGATCTGCCTTACTTCAAAGACCTCCTTTGCCCACACAACATCAACGTGATGCACACTGAGAAGAATATCGCCGAGACACTTTTTGGTACATTGTTCGGCATAGATGGGAAGTCAAAGGATAATACTAAGGCTAGAGTCGATCTGGAGGCGCTATGTGATAGGCCATTACAAAACATGAAAGAACCGAAAGGAAAGCAGAACAGGACGAAGCCAAAGGCATGGTTCAATCTTGGAAGGCCAGCTATGAGGGAAATTATCTTGTGGGTGAAAATGCAGTTGATGTTCCCCGATGGGTATGCAGCGAATCCACAGAGGGGAGCCAGTCTTGATAAATTGAAGATATTTGGTCTCAAGAGTCCTGATTGGCACATATGGATTGAGCGGGTAATGCCGGTGATGTTGCGTGGCTTCATCCCTGAGGATGAATGGCTAGTACTGGCAGAACTCAGCTATTTCTTCCGTGTTCTTTGTGCGAAAGAACTATCGCCTGCCGTGCTAGAAGAAATGGAAGAGTTGGCGCCGGAGTTGATCTACAAGTTAGAGAAGATCTTTCCACTGGGCTTCTTTAATCCAATGCAACATTTGATTTTGCATCTCCCGACCGAGGCAAGATTGGGGGGCCCGTGCAAAATCATTGGTGCTACCCAACTGAGAGGATGCAGAAGACGCTTCGACAAAAATGTAAAAATAAACGTAGAATTGAAGCATCGATGGCTGAGGCATTCATCACTGAGGAGGCGGCAAACTTCGTGACAACACACTACGAAGCCAAAAATCGTCATTTGCATAATCCGAAGCCTCGGTACAATGCGGACGACCCTAAAAAGGGTGGATCCAACCTCAGCCTATTCAAAGGGAATCTCGCACCAGCCAGTGTTTCAAATCCAGTATCTTTGGATAACGAACAATGGCGGACCATTTCGTTGTATATCTTCAACAACCTGATAGAAGTGCGGCCGTACATCGAGTAAGTTCTCGGTACATAATTTCGCAACTTCTATTTCCTTTGAACTGCTCTTATTCCTGGATATTTCATACAGTCGATACGTCGCCTTATTCTCGTATGGAGCGGTGATCCAAAAGGATTCTGTCGAAGAGTATGAGCTTCTCGCAAAGCAAGGAGGCGGCTATCCCGGTTTCATCTCTTGGTTCAAACAAACGGTAATTTTTATTAGACTTGTAGGCTAATTTGTAGGCGGCTATCCCGGTTTCATTCACTAATTTGTGCGTAATGCAACAATCCTTTCATATTAAACTTGTAGGCTAATTCAGAGTCTATGGACGGCGAATTGAGACAAGTCGCTAATGGTTCTGACTATAAGGTCCGTTCATTTGACAAATACGACATCAACGGGTATCGCTTTCGTACCTATGGCAAAGAGCTATCTATGGCCGACCGAAAGTCTACAAATTGTTGTCTATCTGCTATCGGCGAAGGAGGTACCGAGTATTATGGGAGAGTTGATGCAATTTATGAACTTCTATTCTATGGTGAAAACCCACCGAATGTCGTAGTCTTCAAATGTTATTGGTTTCAGCCGAAGGAGACTAGAAGGACTCATGAACATATAGGGCTAGTTGAAATCAACCAAAGCACCCATTTAGATGTTCCTGATGTCTATATTACGGCTCAACAGGCGACCCAAGTATTCTATCTACCGTGGGCCTTCCAAACTAATCCAAATCTGAAAGGTTGGGATGTCGTTTATGAAGTGCCGCCACGTGTTAGACTATCTCCCCCAAAGGAAGAGGATTATGAACCTCACATTAACCCAGACACATATGAAGGAGAATTCTTCCAAGAGACACGTCTTTCCAAAAAGCGTTTCACGAACCGCTATACTTCACCCCAAAACATTGAAGTAGACAGCGACAGTGAATCCGACATCACCCAAGAGAAGGAACAAGAAGAGCCGGAACAAGAAGAGGTTACTACTGCGGATGACCTGTCATTGCTTGACCGATTACGTCAAGGTGGCCTTCCACATGTTGATGCCACTGAACCCTATGAGCCCGTCTTGATTATAGTGATGATGATGATTATGCATTTATTGATGATACTGATCGAGATTATTAGTAGTGTCAGGTATTAAATTTTTTAATGTTGTACTTGATGATGATACACTTAAGTGATACACATATTATTATTCATGTCGGTCTTTTTTTTATGTTGTACTAATTTCGTTTAGTGTTTGTCATGGCAGGTGTTGAAAGATGGTGGGCGCTGGTCGGGAGCGCGCCAAGGCCCCTTCTTCGTCGGCGCGTGGTCTGAGGTCTTCGATTCCAGACGCACCTCTCCGCCGAGCGTTGCTGGACAGTATGTCCACACCGCCGGGCCCTTCTTCGTCGACCGCGGTGCCCAGCAGGGGACGAGGTAGGAAGAGAGGAGGTGGGGCACGTGGTCGCGGGAGAGGAGGTAGGGTGACTGCTACGGCGCCTTCCTCGCCGCCACCCCCAGCTGTTTCACCTGAGCACGTGACTGCTAGGGTGGACTCGTCCGAGGAGGAGGCTACACGGACTCCGGTCCACGAGCCTCCGGTCCACGGGTCTTGGGCCCACGAGCCTCGGGTCGACTGGCCTTTGGCCCACGAGAGTTCGGCCCACGAGACCCCGGAGGAGCACACGTCCGGATGGGTTACCTTGTCGGATCAGCCCGAGGAGCCGAGCGGCCATGCTGATGATGGCGGGGAGCCGACTGATCTTGAGGAGGAGGGTGGCACCGTCTACCAGCGTGGTGCTACACGGCTCCCATCCGTGTCGGCGACCCGCGAGCAGAGGTGGTTGATTTTCCCTGATGGGGAGAGGTACGTAAGTGCATTTAATATTTTTGTACCTTCTGCATTCACGTTTCTTCAAATAACTAATGCGTTGGCCTTTTCATGCTGCAGGGGTTGGGACCACCATCATAGTGTCCGCCGGCCCAACTCCGTCCTTGGAGTTCTTTGCCGGCAAAACTTCCCGGGGTTTGTCACGTTGCCTGGTGAGGGTAGGCTTCCAGAGCTTGGATTGAGCTGGGAGCACTCCGTGGCTGCCCCGGCCCCGCCGGATGAGATTATCGACGGTGTCGTGTGCGACACGAGGGCAGACATGGTGATCAGAAAGTTCTGGGTAATTTCTCCTTTACACATTTAAAAATCTTCAACTAGCTAGTTATTAATTGTACTAATCAATATTGTCTCATTTGATTGCAGACATTCTACAGGTGTGAGGAGGGATACGAGGAGGACGCGGCACATGTTATCGAGAATGTCTGCAAGCACCTACTCCAGAACTTACGGCACGAGGCTCGTGTGCAGGCTGTTCGAGACTACTACGCCTTGCGTGGTATCAAGAAGACCAAGCCGGCGTGCCGCGATAAGTTCCTGAGTAAGGAGCAGTACATGAAGGTAATTCTTAAGGCCTTCTACTTAAGTTCCTTCATTTAGTAATTCTTAGCCGTAGCGCTCAAGTTTCTATTTGCTAACTTAGGCGCCTCCGAGATGGTGTGCGGATCGGATGGATTGTTGGGAGGTGTTGGTCGATGAGTGGTGCTCAAAAGAATGGCTAGCCCTCCACAACGAGGCCAAGGACAAACGTGCCCAAATGGAAGGTGTGCCACACCATCAAGGCAGCTCCAACTTATATCAGTTCGGGCGCAACTGGGTATGTGGTTTGCTTCATGATTCATGCAATTCATTCATCATGCTAGCTTGAGCCCTTTAATTACTAATTTTCATTGTTTCTCTCTTTCAGGCACGCTACAATAAGGCGGATAAGGTGCCAGAGGTGTACGACCTGTATGCCATGGCCCACACTGCCTCTTTCAAGAAAGTCAAGGCTTTCTCTCAGTCTGACCTCGATGATGCAAACAACTTCACCAACATCTCCTCCCACAACAAGCTCGTGAGATATAGAGATGAGGGGAAGGCGAGGAAAGGGGAGGACTTTAACCCGAGCCAGGGTCCCATTGATCCAGAGCTGGTGATGATATCTGGTGGCGGGAGGTCCCCTGGCTCCATAGCAATTGGAGATGGACTTATCCGTTGTCCTAGCACTCCCCCGGAGATCAAGGCGCTCCAGTCGAGATCCGCTCCTGAGATAAGGCCTCGTGAACGGCCAGTGCAACTCGCCATCAAGGTTAGTGATACGTACTCAGTTATCTTTCTCCATTACATTGTGTGCGCTTCCATCAATGATTACAAATGGTCATGTGAGTGGTGTTGCAGGCTGCGGGAGAGGCAGCGGGAGATGGACGAGAGGACGAGAAAGATGATGGAGGAGGAGAGGGCACGGAATGACATGCAGGCAAGGGCCATGTACAAGCTCTTTGTGGTAAGTTTCTTCTGCAGATTACTTGCTAGTCTTAACATTTGAGTCTCATTACTAACTAGTATGAGTCTGTTCTGAAAACCAAATGTGCAGTCTGTGTGCGAGAAGTCCGGTCAGCCCGCTCCGCCGATGCCAGTGATTGCTCCTGGGAGCACGGTGAGTTTAATTTGAATGGACATTACTTGCTAGTCTTAACATTTGAGTGTCATAATGCTAACGAGACATTGGAAATGATCTTTGGTGCAGCTTAATTCCAGAAACGCATCGCACAATCCTTCTCCAGGTAGCGGCACTAGCCACCCCGCTCCTACACCTCCCTGATCACGGTAAGTTTCTCTACTGTTTTGCTTAACAAATGCATAAAGACCTAGACTTAGCTTTATTTCCTCCAATATGTTTACCATAATGACCTAGAGTTAGCTTCTTTTCCTCCAAAATGACCCATTTTACCTAGGTTAGCTTATAAATGATGCAGTTCATCCAAGTTAGCTAAAAAATAACCCATTTTACCTAGATTAGCTCCTAAATGATCCATTTTACCTACGTTAGCTTTAAAATGGCCCATTTCACGTAGGTTAACTCCAAAATGATCCATCTTACCTAGGTTATCTCATAAACGATCCATTTCAACTAATTTAGCTCATAAATGATCCATTTGACCTAAGTGAGCTAACAACGATCCATTTCACCTAAATTAGCTCTTAAATGATCCATTTCACCTAAGTTAGCTCAAAAAGATCCATTTCAACTAAATTAGCTCATAAATGATCCATTTCAACAAAATTAGCTCAAAAAGATCCATTTCAACTAAATTAGCTCATAAATGATCCATTTCAACAAAGTTAGCTCAAAAACGATCCATTTCAACTAAGTTAGCTCATAAATGATCCATTTGACCTAAGTGAGCTAAAGAACGATCCATTTCACCTTAGTTACCTCAAAAACGATCCATTTGACCTTAGTTAGCTCATAAACGACCCATTTCAACTTAGTTAGCTCATATATGATCCATTTCACGTAAGTTTGCCCATAACTGACATACTCTTCTTGTTCTAGTCTTCTTCTTGTTCTAGTCACCTATTTCTAACTTTCTTATTTTTCATTTTGCAGATTTCATTCACTTGACGAAAGCTTGCATAGATGGAGTGCTCCTTATCCCTTTCTCTGTTTCTTTTGTATCGTTGAACTATGCATGTATCTTGGTAGTTGGATGAACTATGCTATGTATGATGGAACTTGGTAGTTGGATGGAACATATGTGATGGAACTATGTATGATGGAACTCTGCATGTTGGATATTTATGTGATGGAACTATGTCATATATATCATATATATCTTATATGTTTGCTGTGAAATATATCTGTATATGTCATATATATTTGTGATGAAAATTGTTGGATTTAATAAAAAATAGAAAAAAGAGCCAATATGCAGGCTCTTTGCCGTCTGCCACCGACGGCAACGGGCTCTTCGCCGTCTGCCGCGGACGGCAAAGAGGCCACGTGGCATCCAGCTGTGCTTCCTGGGAGCTGACCAATTTGGTCAATTTGCCTACAGTGGCAGACAGCAAAGAGTAAAAGAGTTTGCCGTCAGCGGCGGACGGCAAAGGCCTGCCATGTGGTGACGTGTAGATGACATCATACGGCGGACGGCAAAGACACTAGAAAGTTTGCCGTCCGCTAGCGGACGGCAAAGGCACTAGAAAATTTGCCGTCCGCTGGCGGACGGCAAAGGCCTGCCGTTAGCCACTTAACGGACTGAGAGCACAATTTTTGCCGTCCGCTCTCTTTGCCGTCCGCTGCAGACGGCAAAGGGGCTTTGCCGTCAGCCGCCAGGAAGCAGACGGCAAAGTAGCTGTTTACCGTAGCCTACTTTGCCGGAGCCTTTTGCCGTCCGCGGCTGACGGCAAAGGCCTTTGCCGTCCGCCGTTCGTGCCTTTGCCGTCCGCCATGGCAGACGGCAAAATAGCTGTTTCCTGTAGTGTCTTGCTCGCCGGACTCGTCATCCTCGTCATGATCGTTGTCTTCTTGCTTCTTGTCACGGCCCCGGGCGGGCCTCTCTTGCTGGTTGTCCTTGCCGCGGCGGCCTCCTTGGCCGCCATGCTTCTTGCCGGATCCCTCGGCACCATCCTGGCCCTTCTCCTTGTCCCGCCTCTCGTACTCAGCTTTTTGCTGCTCAGCAAGCAGCTCGACTTGTCGGCAGTTCTGGAGGTCGTGGCCCTTGGTGTGGTGGATCTTGTAGTACTCCTTCTCGGAGCTTCCTAGCTTGTCGGCAGCCGCCAATGCTCGGCAGGCGGCGCACCCGGCAATCTCCTTGCCGGGGTCATCCGCCTTGGCTTTCTTGGCAGTGCTGGTGCTGTCGGATCCCTCAACGGCAAGCACGCTCTTGCCCTTCCGTTTCCTGTTGCGACCCCGGCCCTTCTTCGTCGGGGCGGCGGTGTCTTCATCAGTAGAGTTGGTTTCCGCGCCGGCATCCTCGCAGGGGTACTTCCTTCCCTCTTCAGCCCGGGCGCACCTATTGGATAGAGCATAGAGTTCGGCCACATCCTTAACCTTGGTCATCGCCAGCTCTCCGCGCAGCTTGCGCTTGCACACGTTCTGATGGAACGCGCTGATCACGATGGTGGGATGAACGTCGGGGATGTTGTACTGCACCCGGCTGAATCTCTGGATGTACTTGCGCAGGGTTTCCCCTTCCTTCTGGGGAATGATATGCAGATCACTGGCCTGGCCATGAGCTTGGTGGCCCCTAGTGAAGGTGCCAACGAACTCATGGCACAGATCCGGCCAAGAAGAGATGGAATCCGACGGCAAGTGCGTCAACCAAGACATGACATTGGGCTTCAGTGCCAACGGGAAGTAATTGGCAAGCACCTTGTCATCACGAGCTCTAGCAGCCTGCATCGCGATGGTGTAGATGTTGAGGAACTCTGACGGATGGGTCTTGCCAGTGTATTTCTCGCCGATGTCGGGCTTGAACGTGCGGTGGGACGGCCACTGGAACTGCCACAGCTCACGGGTAAAGGCTGGGCAGCCCACTCGTCAGGTAGGCCGCCTGAGCCCCCCGGTGCTGGGTGGTCCATAGCGGGTCCCGCCCGCTTGTCCGACTGGTGGCGTGTATCACGCCGGCGTTCGATAGTGGTCCGAGCATCTTCATGAGCTCATTCTCGAAGAACTTGGCGCTGGTCGCGGTGGGTCCGTGGGTTGGACGACGCTATAGAAATATTGTCATTTTCGCCAGCACTTCGGCGAGCATGTTGGACTCCTTCGTCCCGTGGACGATGCACAGGGATCTTCCGACGGCAGTGTCCGGGGTCTCAGGCGTGGTGGCGCTGCTCGTCGTGTGCACCCTGGGAAGAGCGCGCTATGGGCGCTGGCGTGGGCGTCTTGGAGGCTGCTGTGCCGCCCGTGGGTGGCACAACGACACTCCTAGAGGGCCCCGCACCGCCTGCGGGGGGCCCAGCTCCGTCTTTGGATTTGGTGCCGTGTGGCCTGTCGCCTGGCGCACGAACAACGCCGCTCGCCAGGCTCTGATTGCCAGAGCGATGCTGGTGCTCGCGGACTGCGGCCCGGGTCCTGTCCGCGACCGGCCCGCTGCTCGCCCGCACTGACACGGGCCGTTCGGCTCCCGACGAGCCGACCGCCGCGATCGTCTTCTTCTTGGGAGCCATGGCGATGAAGAACTACTAGGCTAACTACCAGACCAGATTCTCAAAATTGCGCCCCCTACCTGGCGCGCCAAAGATGTCGAATCCCTACTACGGTTGCCGGGGCGCAGGGTTGTGAGAAGAGCAGGATTAATAGTCAGCACAAGGATCGTTTACCCAGGTTCGGGCCGCGAGGATGCGTAAAACCCTAGTCCTGCTTTGGTGGATGTATTTAGTGTTCTTGAGCTCTCAAACTAGCATAATCCTCCTCCAATACGCCATGGGCCTCCTTTTATAGTCGAAAGGGGCTGCCACAGTGGCACACCGGAGGTGGAAAGGCCTACAGGGATGCGAGCTTATCACTCGTATTACAGGAAAAGACGCATTTAATGCGCCGCTGAGGTGTGCCCTAGCTTTATCGGGGACGGGAGTGAGGCCGTCCCGTCCGTCGCCGCTCCTCTTCGCTTCGACACGCGCCCTGGCCAGCGGTGCATGCGGCGCCATGTAGGCAGGCAGGCAGCTGAGGTGGCGCGGTGGTAGGGTCTTCACGAAGATCTGCATGCCGCCACGCAGGCGCATGCTGATCTGGCCTGGATGCTGCATGTTGCCACGCAGGTGCCAGCCCAGCTGGTTGGGCTGGCAGCTCCATGCGAGCAGCGGTGGTAACTTGGCTGGTGCGGGCCTGGCAGTGGCCCCGCTGATGTCCTCGGCAAGGGCCTCGCATGTGGCATGCAGTCGTCCCCGGCATGGATCTTGCCGAGGGTCTTGCGGCTTTCCTCGGCAAGGATCCCGCCGAGGGTCGCCGTCTTCTGGTCCTCATCTGATCTCATATGTCTATGGTCTTGACAAAGATCTGCATGCCACCATAGAGGTGCCTCCCGAGCCCTGGTCCAATCGTAGTTGGTTGGGTTGGAACCTGTGGGCTCAAGGGCGGCTCGCTCTGTTGGTGTTTGGGCAAGTTGCCCCTGCAAGGCTCTTGCCGGGGCCGCGGAGGCCGCCCCGGCAAGGGCCTTGCCGGGGGACTCCACCTCGCCCCTTTGCTGTCTTGTGTTCTTGGTCTTGGCGTTGCCTTGATCGTCTTATGTTGGGCTTCGGCTTCTCTCCGGCTTCCCTCCTTTGCCCTGGTACGTGTGGCCGTGGCGCGTGGCTCTGACTGCCCGTGCACAAGTAAAGGGGTCAAAAGGAGAGCCCCTACTTTTGTTCACCGACAGCCATTAACACGGCCGTCCGTCTCTTCGAAAACACGTCCCATGCAGAAACATTTCTCTGGCCATATCATGAACGGTAAGTCAAGTAAACAACCACTCATACACTTATTGTCTTCCAGATTTCGACATAATTCGTCCTTTCTTAATATGTGGCAATCACTGGATATTGGTATTCATTGTTCCAAACAAGAACACAGTTTACTACATCGGTTCTCTTAGAGAGTCAACAAACGCTCAGGATCTGACGCATCTTCAGCAATTCATGGAAAGGTATTGAATTTTATAATGTTGAAATTAATTTGCATTCATATCTGATTCAATAATTGATGTTGTCAAAATTCATCATCATTTGCAGTGTGCTCGCATTATGGAAAACTAAACCAGGGAACCTGTTCAAGAGGGAACTACCTCTGGAGAACGAGATAGTTTCTCCAGTAACACACTGAAATCCGTTATTTTCGGAAAATTTATCCAATAGTCCGCAAATACCTTTCCTTACGCTAGTCAAATGTTCAAGCTTCCAAATAGACCTCTTTATATTTTGTCCAAAGAAAAAATAATACATCTAACACCAGTTAGGTTGTTCCTAGCAGGACAAATACATGACTAATTCTGTACAAAAATTCAGTGTCCTCAGCAAGAAGCAGGGACCAACCTTTGTGGATACTATGTTTGCAGACACATGATCTCCATCTGCAAATCTGTTGATAGTTGTGACGATCCTCGTGAATTAGTACCAGTAAGTCTATCTTAATTAATATCTTCTACTCCACTCATATGGCACATTCTGATCTTAAAAATACTGCAGCTCATCTTAAAACCAAGGACCCTTGAACCGCTCCCGGCTGGTGAATTGTTGATGCTTCGAAGATTTATCAGCAACTTCTTCCTGGATCACTTCATCAACCCCACCGGTGATAATGGAGATTTAAGCATGCCTTCTCCTGAAACATTTAGTAAGAGTTAGCCGCTAAAGATATAACAAATGGATCCATTGTTTTCCATCTGATGAGGTCTTCGTATTTCGTACACTATGATTAACTATGTAGTGCATATATGTGTGGACAAGTCATTGGAATTTAGCTAACATATGTTCAACTGCAATTGTTGCGAAATCTGATGAATGTTCTTCCTGTGGACACTATTTGTTGAATTGAATATTGTGGTGAATTTGCTTTTTGCGTGCCGATTCAAAATGGGATATTTTTGTTTATTTGTTCAATTGAATATTGTGGCGAAATTGCTTTTTGCGTGTCGATTCAAAATGTGATATTTTTTTATTTGTTCAATTGAATATTGTGGCAAATTTCCTTTTTGCATGACGATTCAAAATGGGATATTTTTGTTTTAACCTGGCAATTGCTCCGCACACAGTTCAAATAAATGAGTGTGTGTGATCCACATCGGAAAGCATACGTCAATCGTAGCGGAACCGTCGGTGATACACAGCAAATCGCAAATGATTTGCAGCGCTACTATGTGTCCGTAGGGTCTCCTGAACCGTTTGTGATATCGTGTTATCGCACACGAGAACTCTGAGTAAACTGTGCCCAATGTAAAATACAATCCCAGTCATAATTTTTTCAGGAAACGTGTGGGATCCCAAACGAAAAGCACACGTCACTCTTGCGGCAACCGTCTGTGATACCCAACAAATCACAAACGGTCTGCAACACTTGTACGTGTGCGAAGGGGCTCCTGAACCGTTTGTGATAGAACATTATCGCATACGGTAATTGTAGGCAAACGTGTGTCGATGGAGCCTTGCATGGCAGATGGGTTACGCAGAACACTCGTGTGCGATGGGGCACAAATCGCACCCAGTTAATATGTTGGCCCATGTGCCTTACATACTGTTTCCCAAACGGTTCATTACGACAGACCGTATGGTTTCACTACTTCATTAGAAACATCGAATCACTGATACCACACATGCGAAAGAATTTAGTGGTGGGCTACATCGCACACGACTACATTTCGGAAGGCCTCTGGATCACTGCTCCATATCCCAGACGGTTTCTGAGTCGTGTGGGAAGGACACCCTATCGCCCACACTCACTTTGCGACGGTCCCAAATGCCGTCGCGGAAAGGGTTTAAAAACTGTTTGTATAGCACCGACGCGTACCAGTGAATCAACAGCAACCAAAATATGTGTATACCCATTAGAGGAAGGAAAAGGTCCCATATAATCAAATCCCCAAACATCGAATGGTTCAGCAGCAAGTGAATAATTCATAGGCATTTCTTGACGCCTACCGATATTACCTATTCTTTGCCATTGATCACAAGATAAGACAAACTTACGGGCATCCTTGAAGAGAGTAGGACAATAAAACCCAGATTGCGATACCTTGTGAGCATTTCTATCTCCAGCATGATGTCCTCGATATGCTTCGGAGTGACATTTCCGTAGGATTTGTCCCTATTCATGCTCAGGTACACAACTTCTAATAATATCATCTACTCCTTTATAAAGATGTGGGTCATCCCAAAAGTAATGTCTTAAATCATAGAAGAATTTTTTCTTTTGTTGGTATGTAAAGCTAGGTGGTAAATATTTAGCAACAATGTAATTAGCATAGTCAGCATACCAAGGAGTGCTATGAGCAACATTTATTGCAGCTAACTGCTCATTAGGAAAACTATCATCAATAGGTAGTGGGTCATCAAGTACATTTTCAAGCCTAGAAAAGACCTCAGCTACGGGGTTCTCAGCTCCTTTTCTATCTGTGATATGTAAATCAAATTCTTGTAGCAAGAGAACCCACCGAATAAGTCTAGGTTTAGCATCTTTATTTTCCATAAGATTTTTAATAGCAACATGATTGATGTGAACAATTACTTTCGAATCAACAATATAAGATCTAAATTTATCAGAAGCAAACACCGCTGCTAAGAATTCCTTTTTAGTAGTTGCATAATTTCGTTGAGCACTGTCTAGAGTTTTACTAGCATAATGAATAACATTCAGTTTCTTATCAACTCTTTGTCCTAGAACAGCACCAACATCATAATCACTAGCATCACACATAATTTCAAAAGGCAAGTTCCAATCAGGTGGTTGAACAATAGGTGCAGAAATTAAGGCTTTCTTGAGTGTTTCGAAGGCTTCTAAACAATCATCATAAAAAACAAAAGGAACATCCTTTTGCGAAAGATTTGTAAGAGGCCTAGAAATTTTAGAAAAGTCTTTGATAAATCTACTATATAAACCAGCATGACCTAGGAAACTACGAATACCTTTGATATCTTTAGGACATGGCATTTTCTCAATTGCATCAACCTTAGCTTTGTCCACTTCAATACCTCTTTCAGAAATTTTATGATCCAAGACAATGCCTTCATTAACCATAATGTGGCACTTCTCCCAATTCAAGACAAGATTTGTTTGTTCACATCTCTGCACAACTCGATCAAGATTGTTGAAACAATCATCAAAAGACTTCCCATAAACAGAGAATTCATCCATGAAAATGTCAACAATCATTTCACAAAAGTTAGAGAATGTAGCAGTCATACAACTTTGAAATGTAGCAGGTGCACTGCATAAACCGAAAGGCATACATCTATAAGCATAAGATCCAAAGGGCCAAGTAAAAGTAGTCTTTTCTTGATCAGGTTGGGAAACAGGTATTTGCGAAAAACCAGAATATCCATCAAGGAAGAAGAAATGTGTGTGCTTAGATAATTTTTCTAGCATTTGATCAATAAAAGGCAAAGGCTAATGATTTTTTCTAGTTTCTTTGTTTAACTTTTTAAAATCAATTACCATTCTATAGCCTGTAACAATTCCTTGTGGAATAAGTTCATTCTTATTATTAGGAACAATAGTAATACCTCCTTTCTTAGGGACACGATGAACCAGACTTACCCATCTACTATCAGCTATAGCATAGATTATACCTACTTCCAAAAGGTTTAAGTTTTCCGTTCTTACCACTTCCTTCATTTTAGGATTTAGCTGACGTTGGTGATCAACAATGGGTTTAGCATCAGGTTCCATATTAATCTTGTGCTGACATAGTGGGACTAATGCCCTTAAAATCATCAAGAGTATATCCAATAGTAGCTCGGTGCTTCCTTAGAACTTTCAATAATCTTTCTTCTTAATGTTCTGAAAGGTTAGCACTAATAATAACATGATATATCTTATTTTCCTCAAGATAAGCATATTTCATAGTGTTTCTCAATTGTTTTAATTCAAACACATGATCACCTTTAGGTGAAGGATGACCTCCTAGAGTTTCAATTAGCAAATTGTGTTTAAGCAGAGGACGTTGTTCAAAGAAAATCTTATCTATTTCATTGCTTTCACGTATACGTAAATCATTTTCATGGTCTAGCAAATATTGTTCTAGTGGATCAGTAGGAGGGACAACAATAGAAGCAAGACCAATTATTTCATCATTACTAGGCAATTCTTTTTCATGAAGCTTTCTACTAAACATGGAAAATTAAAATCATGAGACTCATCACCAAAACTAACATCGATAGTTTGTTTCTCACAATCTATCTTAGCATTAACGGTGTTCAAGAAAGGTCTACCAAAGATAATGGGACAAAAGTCATCTTGTGGGGAACCAAGAACAAGAAAATCAGTAGGGTATTTTATTTTCCCACACAACACTTCAACATCTCTAACAATCCCAATTGGTGATATAGTGTCTCTATTAGAAAGTTTAATAGTAACATCTATGTCTTCTATCTCTGTGGGTGCTATGTCATTTATAATTTCTTGATATAAGGGATAGGGAATAGCACTCACGCTAGCACCTATGTCACATAAACCATGATAACAGTGGTCTCCTATTTTAACTGAGACAACGGGCATGCCAACAACAGGTATATGTTTATCCTTTTTGTCAGGTTTGGCAATTCTAGTACCTTCTTCACAGAAGTAAATAACATGCCCATCTATATTTTCTCCCAGGAGATCCTTAACCATAGCAACGCTAGGCTGTACTTTGATTGTTCATCAGGTTTAGGTGTTCTAATATAGCTTTTGTTAACCAAAATTGAAACTTTAGCATGTTCCTTTATCCTAACAGGGAAAGGTGGTTTCTCAATATAAGCAGTAGGAACAACTGGATCAATATTATAAATTATAGTTTCTACTTTAGCTAGTACCGGTCCTTTATTTCCTTCTTTAATAGGTGGGTGATATTTAAACCACTTCCCTTTAGGGAGATCAACGTGAGTAGCAAATGATTCACAAAAGGAGGCTACTATCTCAGAGTGAAGTCCATATTTAGTGCTAAACTTTTGAAAAGAATCAGTATTCATAAAAGATTTAACACAATCATACTTAAGCTTAATACCTGACTCTTTACCTTTGTCGAGTTCCCAATCTTCAGAGTTTCGTTTAATTCTTTCCAAAAGATCCCACCGGAATTCAATAGTCTTCTTTATAAAAGAGCCAGCACAAGAAGTGTCAAGCATGGATCGATCATTATGAGAAAGCCGAGCATAAAAATTCTGGATAATAATTTCTCATGAGAGCTCATGATTGGGGCATGAATATAACATTGACTTAAGCCTCCCGCAAGCTAGAGCGATACTTTCTCCTTCACGGGGCCAAAACTTATATATGTAATTCCAATCACGATGAACTAGATGCATAGGATAATTTTTTTGGTGGAAACTCCAATTTCAATCGATTCCAATTCCAAGATCCAATATCATCGCATAGCCTATACCATGCCAATGCTTTTCCCTTCAATGATAAAGGGAAAACCTTATTAATAAGTTCATCTCCGGGTAAACCCGCATGCTTGAACAATCCACAAATTTGTTCCACGTATATCAAGTGCATATCAGGATGTTCGGTTCCATCTCCTGCATAAGGATTAGCTGGCAGTTGTTCTATCATACCCGAAGGGATTTCATATTCAATATTTTCAGTAGGTGCAGTAGGTTGAGGGGTAGCTAATTGTTGTTCCGGTCGAGGTGAAGATACCCAGAACAAACCCCTCAAAGGATTGTTTTCCATAGTTACAGGTGACAATAAATTTCAGCACACTACATAAATGTTTCCTTACCAAATTCCACTTACCAAAGGTGCTTCACTCCCCGACAATAGCGCCAGAAAATAGCCTTGATGACCTAAAAGTATATGGGATCAATTGTAGCTATTTTCTATAAGTAAGAGTGTCGAACCCAACGAGGAGCAGAAGGAAATGACAAGTAGTTTTCAGCAAGGTAATACCTGCAAGTGCTGAAATTGTAAGTAGCACAGTAGTTTGATAGCAAGATAATTTGTAACGAGCAAGTAACAATAATAGTACAAAAATTGCAGCAAGGTACCCCAATCCTTTTGAGGCAAAGGACTGGCCAAAGCGGTCTCTTATGATAAGCAAAGCGCTATTGAGGGTACACAGGAATTTCATCTAGTCACTTTCACCATGTTGGTTAGATTTGTGTTTGCTACTTTGATAATTTGATATGTGGGTGGACCGGTTCTTAGGTGTTGTTCTTACTTGAACAAACCTTCTACTTATGACTAACCCTCCCACAAGCATCCGCAACTACGAGAAAAGTATTAAGAATAAATTCTAACCATAGCATTAAACTTTTGGATCCAATCGTTCCCTTACGGAATAGCGCAT
Organism: Triticum aestivum; assembly: GCF_018294505.1. NCBI lineage: Eukaryota > Viridiplantae > Streptophyta > Magnoliopsida > Poales > Poaceae > Triticum > Triticum aestivum. The sequence goes on from NC_057811.1 coordinate 52,280,938, forward strand.
AAACTGGGGTTTAAGCTTCTGTCACTCTCGCAACCCACCATCTAATTGCTATTCCACAATGCATTCCCTTAGGCCAAAATATCGTGAAGTGTCATGTAGTCGATGTTCACATGACACCACTAAGGGAATCACAACATACATACTATCAAAATATCGAACACATATCAAGTTCACATGATTACTTGCAACATGATTTCTCCCGTGACCTCAAGAACAAAAGTAACTACTCACAAATGATAATCATGCTCAAGACCAGAGGGGTATTAAATAGCATATTGGATCTGAACATATAATCTTCAACCAAATAAACCATATAGTAATCAACTACAAGATGTATCAACACTACTAGTCACCCACAAGCACCAATCTATAGTTCCGGTAACAAGATTGAATGCAAGAGATGAACTAGGGTTTGAGATGAGATGGTGCTGTTGAAGATGTTGATGGATATTGCCCTCCCCAAGATGGGAGAGTTGTTGGTGATGATGATGACGATGATTTCCCCCTCCGAGAGGGAAGTTCCCCTGGCGGAATCGCTCCACCGGAGGGCAAAAGTGCTCCTGCCAAAGTACCGCGTCGAGACGGCAGTGATCCATCCCGAAAGTCCTCTCCTTCTTTTTTCTATGTCAAAATGACCTATATACCAGAAGATGGGCACCGGAGGTGGGCCTGGGTGAGCACAACCCACCAGGGCGCACCTGGGCTTCCTAGCGCGCCCGGGTGGGTTGTGCCTACCTGGTGGGCCTCCTCTGGTACTTATTTGCTCCAAGATTCATCATGTATTCCATAAAAATTCTTCGTGAAGTTTCACCCTGTTTGGAGTTGTGCAGAATAGGTAGCCTGACGTAGCTTTTCCAGGTCCTGATTTCCAGCTGCCGGAATTCTCCCTCTTTGTGTGTACCTTTGAAATTATGAGAGAAAATGCATTAGAATTACTCCAAAAAGAATTATTATGCGTAAAAACATCATAAATAACAGTAGGAAAACATGATGCAAAATGGATGTATCATCTACTTTGATTGAGCAAAATAGTGATGCCGTAGATGTGAATTTTATCTCGTGAAACAATTTCAATAACAATACTTATAGAGGTAATTTTAATCCTAGGAATTTTCCTAGTAATTCCTATAATAATTATAGTAATTCCTATGGTAATCTTGATAATAATAATAGGAACACCTCTGATCTTGAGGATAATATTAAAGAATTTATCAATACTCAAAAGGTTTTCAATGCTACGATAGAAGAAAGGCTGAATAAAATTGATGATATGTCTAGAAGTATTGATAAAATTTCTCATGATGTGGAAAATCTCAAGATGAAAATTTGTGTGCCTAAGGTTGAGGAATCAATTAAGGCTCTTTATGTTTCTATGGATGAAAGTAACAAAATGACCGCTATGCTTAGAGCTAGAAGAGAATTTTTAGAAAAAGCGTTTTCTAGTGATTTCTTTCATAAAAGTGATGAAGATCTTAAAATGATTGGTGTTTCATATATTGATTCTTTGTTTAGTAAAGTTAAGATTGATAATAAAGGGACTGAAGAAGAGTCAATTTTAGCTAGAAGGCGTCCCGATAATTCGGAGGGTGAAAATCTTGTTGAGAAAATTGATAAAAGTGGGTTTGAAGAGGACAAAAATTTAACTAGTGATGTGCCCACTCTTTTGGATTACAAATACTTTAATTATAATAGTTGCTCTTTGATTAATTTTCTTTCTTTGTGTCAATCCATGATAAATTCACCCCATGCTTATGAACAAAATAAAGCTTTTACTAAACATATCGTTGATGCTATGATGAAAGCTTTAGAAGAAAAGTTGGAATTCGAGGTTTCAATTCCTATAAAATTACATGATGAATGGGAACCTACTATCAAAGTCAAGATCAAAAATTATGAGTGTTTGCTTTATGTGACTTGGGTGCTAGTGTTTATACAATTCTGAAATCTTTATGTGATGTGCTTGGTCTTACCGATATTGAAGAGTGTTCTTTAAATTTGCACTTGGCGGATTCTACTATTTAAAAACCTATGGGAAGAAATGATGTTCCTATTCTTGCGAATAGGAATTATGTGCCCATAGATTTTATTGTTCTTGATATTGATTGCAATCCATCTTGTCCATTTATTCTTGGTAGACCATTTTTACGCACTATTGGTGCCGTGATTGATACGAAAGAAGGAAATTTTAAATTTGAATTTCCACTAAGGAATGGTATGGAACACTTCCCTAGAACTAGAATTAAGCCACCATATGAATCAATCATGAGGGCATCGTATGGATCTAGAAAGAAAGATGACAACACTTAGATCCCTTGCATTATGCCTAGCTAGGGGCATAAAACGATAGCGCTTGTTGGGAGGCAACCCAATGAATAAAAATTATTTTTGTCTTTTGCTTTTTGTTCTTGAGTGTTTGCACAATTATGCTAATGTTATGATTGTATTTTTAATGTTTTAATTAGTGTTTGTGCCAAGTAAAGCCTTTGGGATTATGTTGGGTGGTAGTTGATTTGATCTTGTTGAAAAACAGAAACTTTTCCGTCCAGAAAAACAAATTCAAAAATCTCAGAATTGAAGAATGTTTCTGAATTTTTTATACAAGAATAATATACAAGTTTCCTACATCTTCCTAATTTTTCAGAATTTTTAGAGTTACAGAAGTATATGAAGTTTTCAGATTGCTACGGACTGTTCTGTTTTTGACAGATTCTGTTTTCTTTGCATTGTGTGCTTGTTTTGATGATTCTATGGTTTCCTTTAAAGAGTTTTTGCCATAGAAAAGTTGGAATACAGTAGATATAAAGCAAAACTAAAATATGAATGGGTTTTTAACAGTACTTATAGTAGTGATTTGTTTTCTTACACTAACGGATCTCACGAAGGTTTTGTTCAGTTTTGTGTGATTGAAGTTTTCAAGTTTTGGGTGAGATCGCGATGGATGAAGGAATCGGGATTAGCAAAAGGCTAAGCTTGGGGATGCCCATGGCACCCCAAGATAATATTCAAGAAGTATCAAGCAACTAAGCTTGGGGATGCATGCCCCTAAGTGATATCCCCTCTTTCTTCTAACAACCATTGGTATTTTAGTTGGAGCTATATTTTTATTCGTCACATATTATGAGTTTTGCTTCGAGCGTCTTGTATGACATGAGTCTTTGCTTGTTTTTCTCATTATTCTTGAATCCTTGCTGGACACACCTTTTTGAGAGAGCCAGAAATATGCCATGACTTGTTAGAATTGCTCTCTATGCTTCACTTAAATCTTTTTGAGCTATGGAATTGCTCTAGTGCTTCACTTATATCTTTTTTAGCACGGTGTGCTTTAGTATTTTGAAATGCTATCATGCTTCCCTTAGATTTATTTGAGAGTTAGTAAATTTTTTAGAAATTCTCTCATGCTTCATTTATATTAATTTGAGAGAAAGAAAGATGATGCTCATTGAGGGAGTCTTGGACTAAGGGGTCCTCGGGCGTCCGACCTGTTAGACATGGGCCGGACTGATGGGCTGTGAAGATACGAAGACCGAAGACTTTCTCCCGTGTCCGGATGGGACTCTCCTTGGCGTGGAAGGCAAGCTTGGCATCCAAATATGAAGATTTGTTTCTCTGTAAGCAACTTTGTACAACCCTAGTCCCCTCCAGTGTGTATATAAACCGGAGGTCTTAGTCCATAGAGAGGAGAATCATAATCATAGTCATATAGGCTAGACTTCTAGGGTTTTTGCCATTACGATCTCGTGGTAGATCAACTCTTGTAATACTCATATTCATCAAGATCAATCAAGAAGGAAGTAGGGTATTACCTCCATAGAGAGGGACCGAACCTGGGTAGACATTGTGTCCCCTGTCTCCTGTTACCATCGACCATAGAGGCATAGTTCGGGACCCCCTACCCGAGATCCGCCGGTTTTGACACCGACATTGGTGCTTTCATTGAGAGTTCCACTGTGCCGTCGTCAAAAGGTTTGATGGCTCCTTCGATCATCTACAACAATGTTGTCCAAGGGTAAGTCTTCCTCCCCGGACAGATGTTCGTATTTGGCGGCTTCGCACTGCGGGCCAACTCGCTTGGCCATCTAGAGCAGATTGAAAGCTACGCCCCAGGCCATCAGGTCAGATTTGGAAGCTTGAACTATGTCGCGGATACCCGCGGAGACTTGATCTTCGACAGATTCAAGACCACGACAGCCGCTCCCTGTCACCATGATGAACATGACTTAAATCTATCATTGGACCATACCCAGGAGATAGCACCTGTAACTGCTCTGGCCTTAGATCCGAAGCAGATCACGCCATCCGTGGACGGGAAGCTCAACCCCGCCACGGAAGCCGCAGACTCAGCGGCGTTGGAGCTGCACACAGACCTAACTTCGAGTGACATCTGTTTCACCTGAACCATGGACTCGTCTCCGGTTACAAGTTCCAAACCATGTGCATCCGCGTATGTCGAGCATGATGATTCATCGATCGTCGAATTCAGCTCCGCGGACATCTTCCGGCACTCGCCTTTAGGGGACGTGCTAAACTCACTAAAAAGTCTATCCTTAGCGGGGGACTCACAGCCGAATTATATCCGGTTTGAACTAGAGGCTGATGAAGGAGAATTTCGCTTCACACCCACTGCCCACTTCATAGCCACTGTCGAGGACTTAACCGACATGCTCGATTAAGGCTCCGAAGACATCAACGGTATGGATGACGATGTCGATGAGGAGCAAGGATAAAACCCGCCATTTACCGGACATTGGACGGCCACTTCCTCGTACGACGTCTACATGGTGGATACACGTAAAATAACTAACGACGATGACAAAGAAGATCCAGTCGAGGATAAACCTCCTGAGACACAGCCAAAACACCGGCGTCAGCGGCGCCGCTCTAAGTCACATCGTGGAAAATACAGCAATACCGGCACGGGAGAAAACAATACTCCGGACGATGCCGAAGACAATGAAGACCCTGTTGAGGCAACTTCCGAACCGGACGAAAGGGAAAATGGGCAAGTTAGCCCTGATGAACAGGGCATACACGATGACTCGGAAGATAGTAATTATCTTCCGCTCTCCGAGGATGAGGTGAGCCTCGGTAATGAAGATTTTATCGTACCTGAGGAACCTCTCGAGAAGGAGTGCTTTAAGCGCCGGCTGATAGCCACTGCAAGGAGCCTGAAAAAGAAGCAGCAGCAGCTTCAAGCTGATCAAGATCTGCTCAATGATAGATGGACTGATGTCCTGGCAGCCGAGGAATACGGCCTCAAGCGCCCAGCCAAGAGTTACCCGAAGCGTAAATTGCTACCTCAGTTCAATGATGAGGCGCTGGAGCCCGTACCATCATCGTGCAATGCGGCTGACCGACCACCGCGTGGTCGGGACAAAGCGGCAATCCAAGCCGAATACCAGCCCGCCCTACCTCACCGCAAAGGCAGAGATAAAACAGCTCGGGGTTATACATATGACCTTCGGCAGGACCTGGACAATAGAGCAGGACATACCAGATCGATCTATAGATCGCGAGGACGTGCCCCGACACGCGACGACGGCTATCTATTCGGACTTGACAAGCCTAATCACGCCTGGGGTGAAAACATATTCTTCACCTATATTTGTTTGAGCTTATTAAAAGCAACATATGAAACTAGTTCCAAAGTGATAGATATCCAAGGAGGATATAAGAAAAACTTTCATGAAGATCATTGGACAAAATAAACTTAATTCTTTGTAATAGTTTTGAGATATGATGATTGTGATATGTGAGTCGTGTTGATGAGTAATTATGCTTTAGTAAGAATATTGGTGTTAAGGTTTGTCATTCCCTATGCAAGCACAAAAGTCAATAGTTATACAACGAAATTACATCCTACTGGTGGTGCATTATTCGGTGTTAGTTATGCTATGCTCGCTTATGATATTTTTCGTTTCTTGGTTGGATGCTTCTCAATCTTTTGCTAGCCTTCATTTGCACTAAGTATGATCACTACTTGTGCATCCAAAATCCTTTAAACTAGTTTTTGACACATGAGTCCACTATACCTACCTATATGTGGTATTCTTTTGCCGTTCTAAGCAAATTTGTACCAGAGTATGGCAAAATAATTTTCTCTTTTGTGTGCTCGTACCACTCATGAAACGGTAGGGGGTGGCTGATATATTTCCATGCTAGATATGTTATTCTCAAGATGAGTGTTTATTCACTTGTCATTGCACAAGAGTATGGCAAAGGTATTAGGGATGCCTAGTCCCGAAATGAAAAATAAATTAACTTTATGTTGTCAAATAATAAATTCCTTGGAAAGTGTTGGTATGGAAGGCACCCGTGGATACAGTTAGCCATGGAAAGTGAAAGTATGGTGGAAAAAGGAATAAACTTTGTTTTCTGTTTGGGAACCACCTATGATATATCTAGCATGGAAAGTATTGGGAACTACATGATCGTTTTCGTTCACAGGAAAAGCATGCCAACCAAAATGTTTTATCTCTATCTTTTTTGCTTTGAGCTCTGGCACCTCTACAAATCCCTACATCCCTCTGTGAAGGGCCTTTCTATTTACTTTATGCAATTTTGTTTTATTTTGAGTCTCCATGTTCTCTTATAAAGCACCAACTAAGGGGCACTATGATCGTACTTGAGCATTGGGTGTAGCTAATATGCGAGTGTGTTTCATGAATGGATCAATGATTGAGCATAATGGGCTAGGGATAACTTGCTTTAGTGTTGATATTTTGAAAGACATGGTTGTTTGTTGATATACTTGAGTATTGAAATCTTCATGTCAAAACTAGACTATTGCCTTGAACCATATAAAAGTCCAAATGTCCATGCTACAAAGGAAACAATATGTGATGAACATGTTAGGCAGAATTCCACATAAAAAATTCTGCTTTTATCATTTACCTACTCGAGGAAGAGCATGAATTAAGCTTGGGGATGCGGATACGTCTCCAACGTATCTATAATTTTTTATTGTTCCATGTTGTTATATTATCCATCTTGGATGTTTTACAATCATTTTATAGAAACTTTATATCATTTTTTGGGACTAACCTATTGACATAGTGCCCAGTGCCAGTTGCTGTTTTTTGCTTGTTTTTTACTTCGCAGAAAATCAATACCAAACGGAGTCCAAACGCAGCGAAACTTTTTGGAGAATTTTTCTGGACCAGAAGACACAAGATGGGACGAAGAAGTAGCAGAGGGGTGCCTCAAGGGGGGCACAACCCACCAGGGCGCGCCTGGGGGCCCAGGCGCGCCCAGCTGGGTTATGCCCACCTCAGTGGCCTCCCGCACTTCCTCTTTGCTCTATAAATACCACAATATTCTAGAAACCCTAGGGGAGTCGACGAAAATCAAATCCAGCCGCCGCAAGTTCCAGAACCACCAGATCCAATCTAGGCACCATCACGGAGAGATTCATCATGTCCATTGGTGCCTCTCCGATGATGCGTGAGTAGTTCATTGTAGACCTATGGGTTCGTAGTTAGTAGCTAGATGGCTTCCTCTCTCTCTTTTGATTCTCAATACAATGGTCTCTTGGAGATCCATATGATGTAACTCTTTTTGCGGTGTGTTTGTTGGGATCCAATGAACTTTGAGTTTATGATCAGATCTATGTTTTATCCATGAAAGTTATTTGAGTCTTCTTTGATCTCTTATATGCATGATTGCTTATAGCCTCGTATTTCATCTCCGATATTTGGGTTTTGTTTGGCCAACTTGATCTATTTGTCTTGCAATGGGAAGAGGTGCTTTGTGATGGGTTCGATCTTACGGTGCTTGATCCCAGGGACAGAAGGGGAACCGACACGTATGTATCGTTGCTATTAAGGATAACAAGATGGGGTCTATGTCTACATAAATAGATCTTGTCTACATCATGTCATCGTTCTTATTGCATTACTTCGTTTCTCCATGAACTTAATACACTAGATGCATGCTGGATAGCAGTCGATGTGTGGATTAATAGTAGTAGTTGCAGGTAGGAGTTGGCCTACTAATATTGGATGTGATGCCTATATAATGATCATTGCCTCAATATCGTCATGATTATTTGAAGTTCTATCAATTCCCAACGGTAATTTGTTTACCCACCGTATACTATTTTTCTTGAGAGAAGCCACTAGTGAAATCTACGGTCCCCAGGTTTCTTCTTTATTATATTTGCCTTCGCGATCTATTTTTATTTGCTTTTAGTTTCAGATCTATTAAACCAAAAATACAAAAAATACCGTGCTGCAATTTTTATTTATTTATTTTATCTCGCATTCCCGCGAGATCTATTTATCCAATCTACTACAATTTTACCTATCTTTTTACCCGTGCGGGATTGACAACCCCTCTCTTACGTCGGGTTGCAAGTATTTGTTCTTTGTGAGCAGGAGCTGTTTACGTTGTGTTGCGTGGTTGTCCTACTGGTTCGATAACCTTGGTCTAATCACTGAGGGAAAACCCTACCGTAGCTGTGTTGCATCATCCCTTCCTCTTTGGGGAAATACCGACGTAGTTCAAGCCGCATCAATTGCCGTTCCGAGTCCCGTATTTCTACACAATATGTTCCCCTTCGAGAGGTTCATGGGTGTCTTAAAGAAATATGTTCATGACCGTGCCAGGCTAGAAGGAAGCATCTCCAAGGTCCATGAAATTGAGGAGGTCATTGTGTTTTGTGTTGACTTTATTCCTGACCTTAAGCCGATTGGAGTTCTTGAATCGCGGCATGAGGGTAGACTGGGTGGAAATAGCACGCTAGGACCAAAAGCAATAATATGTATTGACGGGGATTCTCTCACTCAATCACACTATATAGTTCTACAAAATTCTGCCTTGGTGGCTCCGTATATCAAGCAACACAAGAATATTCTACGCTCTAGACACCCAGAGCAGTCTGACGACTGGATTACACGTGAACAAACGGGGACTTTCGCTGGTTGGTTGCAGACAAGTGCCATGCATGACGACGCTGTTGAAGATGACCTGTACTTGCTATCCTAGTTACCATCTTCGAATATAATGACTTTCAAAGGGTACGAGATAAATGTGAATACATTTTACACGATAGCCCAAGATAAAAAGAGCACCAACCAAAATAGTGGTGTCCGCTTTGATGCAACAACCAAGAGGGGAAAGGACACATATTATGGTTATATAGAGGAGATATGGGAACTTGATTATGGATGTGATTTGAAGGACCCTTTGTTTCGGTGCAAATGGGTCAATCTGATAGGAGGTGGGGTAATGGAAGACCCGAAGTACGGAATGACAATAGTGGATCTCAACAATCTTGCGTACGTAGACGAACCATTCGTCCTAGCCAACGATGTGGCCCAGGTTTTCTATGTGAAGGAGATGTCTACCAAGCCGAGAAAAAGAAAAGATAAGGAAGCGAATACATCACACGATGAGTGAGAGAGTCCTGGATTAGGGGTCCTCGGGTGTCCGGGATGTGTGATATGGGCCGGACTGATGGGCCGTAAAGATACAAGGCAGAAGACCATCCCTCGTGTCCGGATAGGACTCTCCTATGCGTGGATGGCAAGATCGGTGATCAGATATGTAATTTCCTTCCTCTACACACCGACTCTGTACAACCCTAGGCCCCTCCGATGTGTATGTAAGCTGGAGGGGTTAGTCCGTAGAGGCTATCAGAATTCATACAGGCTAGACATCTAGGGTTTAGCCACTTTGATCTCGAGGTAGATCAACTCTTGTAGCCCCTATACTCATAAAATACAATCAAGCAAGACGTAGGGTTTTACCTCCATTAAGATGGACCGAACCTAGGTAAACATCGTGTTCCCTCTGTCCCTTGTTACCTTCGATCCTCAGACACACAGTTCGGGACCCCCTATCCGAGATCAGCCGGTTTTGACACCAACATTGGTGCTTTTATTGAGAGTTCCACTGTGTCATCGACAGGAGGTTCGATGGCTCGTTTAATCATCGACAACGATGATGTTCCCTGGGCAACTTTTCTCCCTGGTCAACTTTTTGTGTTTGGCGGCTTCGCTCTGTGTGCCAATTTAGTTGGTCACCTTGAACAGATCGATAGCTACGCCCCTGGTCATCAGATCAGGTTCGGGATCCTAAACTATGTCGCTGATATCCTGAACTACGCCCCTGGTCTTCGAAGGGTTCACGACCTCGACCGCTATTCCTCATCTGCAAGAAAGAAACCCATCGGATCCACCATCAGGAAATGTTCAAGGATCAACTATCGTTCCTACCCTGTCCTTAGATCTAGAGGAGGACACCTTGTCCGAATACGGGATACTAACCCCACCGGACTCTCTCCTACTACGGAACTTCTCGCCGGAGACCTAGAGGCGGCCACGTTATCGACGGACCAGAACCCAAGCAGGGTTCTCCCCGTCATTAGAAAGCCGAACTCACCTCTGGATGATAACTCCAAACTTTTGAGGTCTGCGTCCATTGGGCAGGGCTGAGCAGTGTTCATCAGAAATGGCTCCGCAGATCCTCAGCCACCCGTCCAGTCTTGACTTCTAATCGAAGCTATGGACTTAATGTGATCTCTCGCCATCACTGAAGCATCGCTTCCGGACTACGCCCAGCCCGAACTAGGGGCTGAGTGCGGGGAATTTTGCATCCCACCCACCACCCACTTGGTAGCCACTGTCGAGGACTTAACTTACATCCTAGACTATGCCTCTGAAGACATCGACGGTATGGACGACGATGCCGGAGCCGATCGAGACCAAAACCCGCCTATCACCGGGCGTTGGACGGCCACCTCTACATACGGTGTGTATATGGTAGATACACCCAAAAAGGACGACGACAGCGCTAAAAACCCGACTAAGGACAAGCCTATTGAGGCACCATCAAAACGCCGACGTCATGCGGGGCTGCTCAAAATTGCATCGCAAAAAGGAAAGCAATACCGGCACCGGAGACAACAACACTATGAATGACACCGAAGACCCCGAAGACCCCATCAAGCCTGCGTCCGAACAGGATGAATGGGGGGAGGGACAAGTTAACCCCGATGAACCTGTCGGGAATGAGGATTCGGAGGATAGTAACTATCTACCGGTCTCCGAGGAGGAAGTCAGCCTCGGCAACGAAGATTTCGTCGTGCCAGAGGAACCCCTCGAGCAAGAGCGCTTCAAGCAACAGCTAATCGCCACTGCGAGGAGCCTACAAAAGAAATAGCAACAGCTTCAAGCCGAACAGGATACATTCAATGACAGATGGACCAAAGTCCTGGCTGCCGAAGAATACGGCCTCGAGCGCCCAACAAAGAGCTATCCAAAGCGTCGGCTATTACCACAATTTGACAATGAGGCCCTCGAGCCAATACCGTCAAGATACAACCACGCTGATGAGCCAGACCGACCACCACGGGCATGGGACAAAATGGCCGCTTATGCCGAACAACAGCCCGAGCCACCTCACCGTCGAGGCAAAGAAATAGCGGCTCTAGGCTACACTTATGACTTATGTCAGGACCTGGACAATAGAGCCGGTCGGACTAGATCAATCTACGGATCAAGGAGACGCGCTCCAACAAGAGACGACGGCCATCAAGCTTGGCGCGATAAGCATTACCAACCTCGGGCTGAAAACCAAACATGGATGTCATCCGAACTGTGTTGTGACGTTGTCCGATACAGAGGCGCCGCACACCCCTTGTGATTTACCGATGAGGTAATGCAGCACAGTTTTCGGAAGGGTTTAAACCCATAAAGATTGAAGCATACGATGGAATGACAGATCCCGCAGTATGGATTGAAGACTTTCTTCTCCATATTCACATGGCTCGCGGTGATGATCGCCATGTTATTAAATACCTCCCCCTCAAGCTAATGGGACCAGCACGACACTGGTTAAACAGCCTCCCAGAGAACTCTATTGGCAGCTGGGAAGATTTGGAGGATGCCTTTCGAGTCAACTTCAAAGGTACTTCTGTCCAGCCACTAGACGGCGATGACCTTAGTCACATAGTCCAGCAACCTGAAGAGTCAGCCCGTGAACACTGGACTCGGTTCTTAGTTAAAAAGAACCAAATTATTGACTGTCCTAATGCCGAAGCCTTAGCGGCCTTTAAACATAGCGTCCGTGACGAATGGCTCGCCCGACACCTCGGTCAGGAAAAGCCGAAGTATATGGCAGTTCTTACCGCACTCATGGCCCGCTTCTATGGGGGAGAAGATGGCTGGTTAGCTCGTAGAAGCAAGAGCACCAGCGACCCTTGCACCTCCAAAGCCCGAGATGGCAACGTAAGGCCACGACGTAACAAACACAAGCGTCGAAACAACAATGAAGAAACCAAAGATACATCGGTCGACGTCGGATTCAGTGGCTCTAAGCCCGGTGATCGGAAGAAGCCATTCAAAGGAAATAAGGACGGGCCATCTAATTTGGACAAAATACTCGACCGGCCTTGCCAGATTCACGGCACCCCCGACAAGCCTGCGAATCATTCCAACAGAAACTGTTGGGTCTTTAAACAGGTTCGTAAGTTAAATACTGAACATAATGGGAAAGAGCTGCCCAGCGAGGACGGTGAGGAACCCCGCCCACCGAACACAGGGGGACAAAAGAAATTCCCCTGAGGTAAAAACCGTGAATATGATATATGTCACGCATATCCCCAAGAGGGAGCGCAAGCACGCACTAAGGGACGTCTATACCGTAGAGCCTGTAGCCCCTAAATTCAATCCATGGTCGACTTGTCCGATCACCTTCGATCGCAGGGCCACCCGACCAGTATCCGTCATGGAGGTTCGACTGCCCTGGTCCTCGATCCAATCATTGATGGATACCATCTCACTCGAGTCCTTATGGACGGCAGAAGCAGTCTTAACCTGATTTATCAAGACACTGTCCGTAAAATCGGTATTGACCCGTCAAGAATCAAGCCTAGTAACACCACCTTTAAAGGAGTGATACCCAGCGTAGAGGCCCGCAGCACGGGTTCACTAACATTGGAAGTAGTCTTCGGTTCACCGGATAACTTCCGAAGTGAAGACTTGATCTTCGACATTGTCCTCTTTCATAGTGGTTATCACGCACTGCTCGGACGAACCGCCTTCGCCCGTTTCAATGCAGTCCCGCACTATGCATACTTAAAGCTTAAAATGCCCGAACTGCGCGGCGTTATCATGGTCAATGGCAACATGGAGCGCTCCCTCCATACCGAGGAGCACACCGCAGCCCTTGCAAGCAAAGTACAGAACGACCTCATCAACCCAAACAAACCATCGGCCATCGAGCCACCGGACACTGCTAAGTGAGTCCGGCGTACTCTGCAGAACGACAGCTCGATGGATCTTGAGCTGGATTAGCAGTTTTGCCTCCATCGATCGCCTCATAAAACCGCGACATATGTACCACGTGTGCATAAGTACGCGCTTAAAATACCCTGAGCAAACGACGAAGGCACATTACGGACAAGGTCAATAGTGCGGCTCGACCCTATTTGGACTATAACCTTCTTTCTCTTTTCTTTCCTTCCATTTCTTTCCTCTTTCATATTAAAGGTTCATTGAAACCTAGTTACCTTACGGTCGTACACGGGGTCATCTCCAGGCCCCTTTTTTATAAACGATCGTCGATTGCTCCTCTCAAAGTATCTTTTACCAAGGCGAAAGCGGCGCAGATATGCGGCTGGGCATCAATGGGATTTTCAAAACTACCTTATCTTTTGAGGCCATGGATACAGCTTCCCCCTGTTTACAAATTCTCGGCATGTAAAATAGCCTTGATGTCTATGGCATTACCTGTAATAGCATGTTTTGATATATCAATCGGATTATAATGGAAACAGTTTTTCGCCAACCCCTGTTCGGTATTGGTTTATTTCATAATCTGTATTCCTTCTCTGCTTCAGATTGCCATATATACTTTAGTCTGGCGTAACTGTCGGGGGCTCTATCCGGCCACCTATATATTCAAAAGTCCGAATACTTTTAGGGTATACTTCGGCATCCCGAATATTGCATTATATGCATCAGCTTGGAATCATGTCTTTGGTCTACAGTTGGGTTGCCCGGCTCCTATGATTACCACCTTACGTTCCGCTAGTTCGGCTAAGGCAGTAAAGGGAGAACTACTGCGATTGTGTTTCTGGTTTGTCCGGTCAAACACCTCAGTAGAGAAAGCCGAAAACTGACTGTCATGATAGGGCGAGAGCTGGTCGGCGATTCAGCGATTAACTACAAATCTTTTGTGATTTACTCCGTATTATACGAATGGTTGGCCTTTGCCTAGTCATACGATAAAGCCATCCTAGTTCACATGTTCGCACATGCACCAGGGGCCAGTCCTTAGCCCCACAGTCAAACTCCTATGGCTATGTGAAAGAAATAAAGCCGCATAGTCTGATTGCCTAGTTTGCTGCGCAGACACCTCCTTTATGGACCAAGACATTAGGTCAAGTGTGATCACGCGCTATCCCGATCACCACCATAGTATCTACGTGGGGGCTGAAGCCGATGACTGGCAAACTTTCAGAATTGAAACGACCGCATCAGAGGAAAATAAATTCAGATAAAGGAATAAATATATTACAAGCCTTGGTTCATAAAACAAAGTCTGAATAACCCTAATACATTCATTCAAACATGATATCCTTTGACCATTGGCCCTCTACTATTTGGGCACCCGCCAGGACATCGTCAAAGTACCAATCCGGCTTGCGGTGATCCTTGCCTTCGGGCGGGCCTTCGGTGGCCACGATGGTGGCATTCATCTTCGCAGAGTGCATCTTGAAACGGGCAAAGGCCATCCACGCACCCTCTATGCACGTCGAGCGCTTCACAGCTTCAACTCGGGGTAGTGCGTCGATGAGTCGCCTCACCAACCCGAAGTAGCTGCCAGGAATGGGTTCAGCTGGCCAAAGCCGGACTATGATGTCCTTAATGGCCAGGCCGAACATCCTATGCAGCTCCGACAGTTGCATCATCTGGTCGTTCAATAGCGTCGGACGCTCCGGCGCCAGGAACTGTGACCAGAACAGCTTCTCTGTTGTGTTCCCCTCCTGGGTTCGAAAGGACTGCACGGCGTCGGCAGTACTCCTGGGAAGATCTGCAAAGGCGTCTGGAGAACTCTAGAGTCGAGTGAGCAAGGCATATCTTTGACCCCCAAATATACTCTTTGCAAAAGAAAGGGCTTACCAGCCGCTATCTGTCCGGCCTGCCTAATATCTTCACGAGCGCTCCGAGACTCAGTCCGTGCCTCCTTGGCCTCATTGAGGGCTTTGGCGAGTTGGCCGCTTGGGCCGTAGTCTTCTCCTCCAAAGCCTCGCATTTGCCGATGGCGTCCTTCAGCTCTTGCTCCACTTCGGCCACCCTCTCTTCTTGCTGGCGGTGGGCGACCTGTTCGGTCTTTAATTCCGCAATCTCTTTGTCGGCGGCTGCTTTGCTCGACTTCGCCTCCCCCTTGGCTTGGGCAAAGCTCTTGAGGGTCTAAACCTCGGCCGCGCTACCTGCACTCATCATCATAGCAGTACACGAGTTAAACTCTGAAATTGCATATCACTTCAGATATATGATTACACTCTTTTAAGAATACAAACATACCGTGCGCCTCATCGAACTGCTTGTTAACGCGGTCGATCTCATCACTTCAGATATATAACAGGGAAGCCTGTTATAAAATTGAAAAGTATGTCACCTCTTCCGAATACTATGTGATCCTCTATTCGGCTTTTTTCAAAACTGAACAGAGTCTCAGGGGCTACTATCTATATACAGGTATATTTCTTCATATGAAAAGTGTCTAGAGCATTACGTCGCATACCTCGAAGCCTGTTAGTAGGCTGAAGGCTTCGTTCAGCCCGCTTTTGGCGGACTGAACCTTCTCAACCACCACACCGATAAGGGTGCGGTGCTCCTTGATGACCGACAAGTATAGGGGATCTATCGTAGTCCTTTCGATAAGTAAGAGTGTCGAACCCAACGAGGAGCAGAAGGAAATGATAAGCGGTTTTCAGCAAGGTATTCTCTGCAAGCACTGAAATTATAGGTATCAGATAGCTTTGTGATAAGATACTTGGTAACGAGCAACAAGTAACAAAAGTAAATAAAGTGCAGTAAGCTGGCCCACGATGAATAAGATGCATAGGATAAAACTTCTGATGAAATTCCAATTTCAATCGTTTGTAGTTCCATGATCCCATATCATCACATAGCATATACCATGTCAATGCATCTCCCTGCAAAGATAAAGGGAAGACCTTCTTCTTAATAACATCATCGGGTATACCTGGAAGCTTAAATAATCCACAAACTTCATCCACATATATTAGCTGCTCATCAGGATGCATTGTTCCATCTCCTGCAAAAGGATTAGCTAGAAGTTTTTCCAACATACCCGAAGGAATTTCAAAGTAGACATTTTCATTTTCAGTAGATTCAGAAGGTTGAGGAGCAACTCTTTGCTCTATTGGTCGGGGTTAAGATACCCCGAACAAGCCCCTCAGAGGATTACTTTCCATAGTAACAAGTGACAGTAAATTTCAGCACACTATATAAAGTTTTTCCTTACCAAATTCCACCTACCAAAGGCGCTTCACTCCCCGGCAACGGCGCCAGAAAAGAGCCTTGATGACCCACAAGTATAGGGGATCTATCGCAGTCCTTTAGATAAGTAAGATTGTCGAACCCAACGAGGAGCAGAAGGAAATGATAAGCGGTTTTCAGCAAGGTATTCTCTGCAAGCACTGAAATTATAGGTAACAGATAATTTTGTGATAAGATACTTGGTAACGAGCAACAAGTAACAAAAGTAAATAAAGTGCAGCAAGGTGGCCCAATCCTTTTTGTAGCAAAGGACAAGCCTGGACAAACTCTTATATAAAGGAAAGCGCTCCCGAGGACACATGGGAATTATCGTCAAGCTAGATTTCATCACGTTCATATGATTCGCGTTCGGTACTCTGATAATTTGATATGTGAGTGGACCGGTGCTTGGGTGCTGCCCTTACTTGGACAAGCATCCCACTTATGATTAACCCCTATTGCAAGCATCCACAACTACAAAAGAAGTATTAAGGTAAAACTAACCATAGCATGAAACATGTGGATCCAAATCAGCCCCTTAAGAAGCAACACATAAACTAGGGTTTAAGCTTCTGTCACTCTAGCAACCCATCATCTACTTATTACTTCCCAATGCCTTCCTCTAGGCCCAAATAATGGTGAAGTGTCATGTATTCGACGTTCATATAACACCACTAGAGGATAGATAACATACATCTCATCAAAATATGAAACGAATACCAAATTCACATGACTACTAATAGCCAGACTTCTCCCATGTCCTCAGGAACAAACGTAACTACTCACAAAGCATATTCATGTTCATAACCAGAGGAGTATTAATATGCATATAGTATCTGAACATATGATCTTCCACCAAATAAACCAACTAGCATCAACTACAAGGAGTAATCAACACTACTAGCAACCTACAGGTACCAATCCCAGACTTAGGGACAAGAATTGGATACAAGAGATGAACTAGGGTTTGAGAGGAGATGGTGCTGGTGAAGATGTTGATGGAGATTGCCCTCGCCCGATGAGAGGAGCGTTGGTGATGACGATGGCGATGATTTCCCCCTCCCGGAGGGAAGTGTCCCTAGCAGAACAGCTCTGCCGGAGCCCTAGATTGGTTTCGCCAAGGTTCTGCCTCATGGAGGCGGAGTCTCGTCCCGAAAGCTTGCTTATGATTTTTCTTCGGACGAAAGACTTCATATACCAGAAGATGGGCATCGGAGAGCCAAAAGGGGGCCCACGAGGCAGGGGGCGCGCCCCCCACCCTCGTGGCCAGGGTGTGGGCCCCCACTTGTATTTCTTCCGCTCAGTATTTTTTATTATTTCCAAAAATGACTTTCGTGGAGTTTCAGGCCTTTTGGAGTTGTACAGAATATGTCTCTAATATTTGCTCCTTTTCCAGCCCAGAATTCCAGCTGCCGGCATTCTCCCTCCTTATGTAAACCTTGTAAAAAAGAGAGAATAGGCATAAGAATTGTGACATAATGTGTAATAACAGCCCATAACGCAATAAATATCGATATAAAAGCATGATGCAAAATGGACGTATCAACTCCCCCAAGCTTAGACCTTGCTTGTCTTCAAGCGGAAGCCGATAACGATAAATATGTCCACATGTTCAGAGGTAGAGGTGTCGATAAAATAAAATACGGACATGAGGGCATCATGATTATTCTCATAACAGCAACATATAAGGATATTGTCATATAATTTCTTATGCTCAAGTAGTAATCTATTCACAATGCAAAGTATGAATCAGAAACTTTACTAAGAACTAACAAACTATAAGCTCAGTCATTGAGGCAATTACAATTTATCACAACATCAGAAAGAGTCTATGTCAGAGCTTTCTAGCAAGTCCACATACTCAACTATCATTTAGTCTTTCATAATTGCTAACACTCATGCAATACTTGTGGTTACGGAGTTTTAATCGGACACAGAGAAAGATAGGGGCTTATAGTTTCGCCTCCCAACCTTTTACCTCAAGGGTAATGTCAACAATAATAATTCATGCTAACCCACATCCTGTGCTTGCCAAAGGATAAAATGTAAAAGGGAAAGGTGAATATCACCATGACTCTTGCATAAGGTAGAAGATAATAATAAAAGATAGGCCCTTCGCAGAGGGAAGTAGAGGTTGCCATGCGCTTTCAGAGTTGGATGCACAAAATCTTAATGCAAAAGAACGTCAATTTATATTGCCACTTGTGATATAGACCTTTATTATGCAGTCCGTCGCTTTTATTTCTTCCACATCACAAGATTGTATAAAGCTTATTTCCTCTACACCAATCAATCATACATATTTAGAGAGCAATTTTTATTGCTTGCACCAATGACAACTTACTTGAAGGATCTTACTCAATCCATAGGTAGATATAGTGGACTCTCATGGCAAAACTGGTTTAAGGGTTTTTGGAAGCACAAGTAGTATCTCTACTTGGTGCAAAGAATTTGGCTAGCATGAGGGGGAAAGGCAAGCACAACATGTTGGATGATCCATGACAATATACTTTATCTCGGATATAAGAAAATATAACCGATTACGTTGTCTTCCTTGTCCAACATCAACTCTTTAGCATGTCATATTTTAATGAGTGCTCAAAATCATAAAAGATGTCCAAGATAGTATATTTATATGTGAAACCTCTCTTTCTTTATTACTTCCTATTAATTGCAACGATGACCAAAGCTATGTTTGTCAACTCTCAACAACTTTTAATCATCATACTCTTTCTATGTGAAGTCATTACTCTCCATAAGATTAATATGATCTCTTTGTTTCTTTTTATTCTTTCCTCTTTCTTTTATTCACTCAAGATCATGGCAAAATAATCAAGCCCTTGACTCAACACTAATCTTTATTATATAGCTCACGGACTCGATTACATAGAGGGATCATAAAGCAAAACTCAAAACTAGATCATACTAAAACTTTATCCCACTAGATCAAGATATTACTAAAAGGATCGAACTAAGAAAAACGGTAAAGATAGGGATGTGATGGTGATACGATACCGGGGCACTTCCCCCAAGCTTGGCAGTTGCCAAGGGGAGAGCCCATACCCTTGTGATGATATCTCCTTTGCTGGTGAAGAGGATGGTGGTGATGATGGGTAGTCGCACATCGAGTGTAAGAGATCCTCTAGCTTGTGGATAATGCCCTTGAGTGCAACAATATGCTCCTTCAACAAAATATTTTCACGTGTAAGATATTTGTTTTGTATACGAGCTAACTCAATAATCCTGAAAGCTTCAATCTCGGTTGGGGTAAGAAGTTTGTGATCGAGTTGAAGGATGTCTTCTGTTGCCGGAACTTGGTCCTCCATGGCCTTCTTGATCCCTTCATCCTTGTTGATCACCATAGGTTCTTCCCTCTTTAGCTCTATCTTCATTAGCCAAGCATCGTTGTCACCATTGTTGGAGGAGGGGGACGACATGATGCCTGGCCTTGACAACCCTGACAGAAAACAACTCGAATCAAGAACAGAGGATAATTGCGTGATATAGGAGTCAAAACCTTCGAGAGATTATATAATGAATTTTTCCGACCAAAATGCGTATCATGCAAGAAAACGGAGTCCAGAGAGCGCACGAGGTGCCCACAAGGCAGGGGGCGCGCCCTCCACCCTCGTGGAGCCCTCGTGTCCTTCCCGGACTGCTTCTTATTTTTCTATTTTTCTAAATATTCCAAAACGGAGAAAAATTGCCATTAGAACTGCTTTGGAGTCGGTTTACTTACAGTACCACATACCTATTCCTTTTCAGAGTCTGAAACGTTCCGGAAAGTGTCCCTTATGTATTCCTCCGGGGTTATGGTTTCAATAACATTGGTTTCGACATTTATAGGATTACGTGAGATGTAATGTTTAATTCTTTGTCCGTTCACCACCTTCGGATTTGTGCCTTCGAAATTGTTGATTTTCATGGCACCGGAGCGATAGACCTCCTTGATGACGTACGGGCCTTCCCATTTAGAGAGAAGTTTCCCTGCAAAAAATATTAAACGAGAGTTGTATACAATACATAATCACCTACATTAAACTCACGCTTTTTTATCCTTTTGTCATGCCATCTTTTAACCTTTTCTTTAAAAAATTTGGCATTTTCATAGGCTTGTGTTCTCCATTCATCAAGTGAGCTAATGTCAAATAACCTCTTCTCACCGGCAAGTTTGAAATCATAATTGAGCTCTTTAATAGCCCAATAAGCCTTATGTTCTAGTTCAAGAGGTAGGTGACATGCTTTTCCATAAACCATTTTATATGGAGACATACCCATAGGATTTTTATATGCAGTTCTATAGGCCCATAATGCATCATCAAGTTTCATGGACCAATTCTTTCTAGATCTATTAACAGTCTTTTGCAAAATTAATTTGAGCTCTCTATTGCTCAATTCTACTTGACCACTAGACTGTGGGTGATAAGGAGATGCAATTCTATGATTAACATCATACTGAGCAAGCATTTTACGGAAAGCTCCATGAATAAAATGTGAACCACCATCAGTCATTAAATATCTAGGGACTCCAAACCTCGGGAAAATAACTTCTTTAAGCATTTTAATAGAAGTGTTATGATTAGCACTACTAGTTGGAATAGCTTCTACCCACTTAGTAACGTAATCAACAGCAACTAAAATATGTGTGTATCCATTAGAGGCAGGAAAAGGTCCCATATAATCAAAGCCCCAACCATCAAATGGTTCAATAACAAGTGAATAATTCATAGGCATTTCTTGACATCTACTAATATTACCAATTCTTTAACATTCATCACAAGATAGGACAAACTTACGGGCACCCTTAAAGAGAGTAGGCAAATAAAAACTGGATTGCAATACCTTATGTGCAGTTCTATCTCCAGCGTGGTGTCCTCCATAAGCCTCAGAGTGACACTTGCGTAGGATCTGTTCCTGTTCATGCTCAGGTACACAATGCCTAATAACACCATCTACTCCTTCTTTATAAAGATGTGGGTCATCCCAAAAGTAATGTCTTAAATCATAGAAAAACTTTTTCTTTTGTTGGTATGTGAAACTGGGTGGTATAAATTTAGCAACAATGTAATTAGCATAATCAGCATAACATGGAGTAGTACGAGAAGCATTTATGACATTTAATTGTTCATCAGGAGAGCTATCATCAATAGGTAGTGGGTCATCAAGAACATTTTCTAACCTAGACAAGTTGTCTGCAACGGGGTTCTCAGCTCCCTTTCTATCAATAATATGCAAATCAAATTCTTGTAACAAGAGAACCCATCTAATAAGTCTATGTTTAGCATCTTTCTTTTCCATGAGATATTTAATAGCAGCATGATCAGTGTGAATAGTTACTTTAGAATCAACAATATAAGGTATTAACTTATCACAAGCAAATACAACTCCTAAGAATTCTTTTTCAGTAGTAGCATAATTTCTCTGAGCATTGTCGAGAGTTTTACTAGCATATTGAATAACATTTAATTTCTTATCAACTCTTTGCCCTAGAACATCACCTACAGCATAATCACTGGCATCACACATAATTTCAAAGTGTAAATTCCAATCAGGTGGCTGAACAATAGGTGCAGAGATAAATGCTTTCTTAAGTATTTCAAATGCTTCTACACAATCATCATCAAAGACAAATGGTATATCTTTTTGCAATAAATTAGTCAGAGGCCGAGAAATTTTGGAGAATTCCTTAATGAACCTCCTATAAAAACCGGCATGACCAAGGAAACTTCTTCTACCTTTGATGTCCTTGGGACATGGCATCTTCTCAATAGCATCAACTTTAGCTTTATCAACTTCAATACCTCTTTCAGAAATTTTATGCCCCAAGAAATACCTTCATTAACCATAAAGTGGCACTTCTCCCAGTACAAAACAAGATTAGTTTCTTCACATCTCTGCAAAACTCGATCAAGGTTGATCATGGTCGAGCAAATATTGTTCTAGAGGATCACTAGGAGGTACGTCAATAGAAGAAAGACCAATTATTTCATCCTTACTAGGCAATTGCTCTTCACGGTGTTGTCTACTAAATTTAGAAAAATTAAACTCATGAGACATATCACCTAGACCAATAGTGACAACATCATTTTCGTAGTATATCTTAGCATTAACAGTGTTCAAGAAGGGTCTGCCAAATATAATGGGACAAAAGCTATCTTGTGGGGAACCAAGAACAAGGAAATCAGCAGGTTATTTAGTTTTCCCACACAAGACTTCAACATCTCTAACAATTCCAATGGGTGATATGGTATCTCTATTGGCAAGCTTAATGGTAACATCAATATCTTCTATCTCAGCAGGTGCAATATCATGCATAATTTCTTTGTATAAGTCATGAGATATAGCACTAGCGCTAGCACCCATGTCACATAAGCCATGATAACAATGATCTCCTATTTTAACTGAAATAACAGGCATGCCTACCACAGGTCTATGTTTATCTTTAGCACAAGGTTTGGCAATTCTAGCAGTTTCATCACGGAAATAAATAACATGCCCATCAATATTATCAGCCATGAGATCTTTAACAATAGCAATATTAGGTTCAACTTTAACTTGCTCAGGAGGTGTATAGGTTCTAATATTGCTTTTATGAACCACAATTGAAGCATTAGCATGATCTTTTATCCTAACAGGAAAAGGTGGTTTCTCTACATAAGCAGTAGGAACAATTGGATCATTATAAGTGATATTCTTTTCTTAAACTTTAATAGGTGCCGCTACTTTTACTTCTATGGGAGGATGATATTTAAACCACTTCTCCATAGGGGGATCAACATAAGCAGCAAAAGATTCACAGAAAGAAGCAACTATCTCAGAGTCAAGTCCATATTTAGTGCTAAATTTACGGAAAACATCGGTATCCATAAAAGATTTAATACAATCAAACATGGGTATCATACCTGACTCCTTACCTTCGTCGAGGTCCCAATCTTCAGAGTTGCGTTTAATTATTTCCAATAAATCCCATTTGAATTCAATAGTCTTCATCATAAAAGAGCCATCACAAGTATCGAGCATGGTGCGATTGTTATCAGAAAGCTGAGCATAAAATTTTTGAATAATTATTTCTCTTGGGAGCTCATGATTGGGGCATGAATATAACATTGATTTAAGCCTCCCCCATGCTTGAGCGATGCTTTCTCCTTCGCGAGGCCAAAAATTATTATGTAATTGCGATCACGATGAATAAGATGCATAGGATAAAACTTCTGATGAAATTCCAATTTCAATCGTTTGTAGTTCCATGATCCCATATCATCACATAGCCTATACCATGTCAATGCATCTCCCTGCAAAGATAAAGGGAAGACCTTCTTCTTAATAATATCATCGGGTATACCTGCAAGCTTAAATAATCCACAAACTTCATCCACATATATTAGGTGCTCATCAGGATGCTATGTTCCATCTCCTATAAAAGGATTAGCTAGCAGTTTTTCCAACATACCCGAAGGAATTTCAAAGTAGACATTTTCATTTTCAGTAGATTCAGTAGGTTGAGGAGAAACTCTTTACTCTATTGGTCGGGGTGAAGATACCCCGAACAAGCCCCTCAGAGGATTACTTTCCATAGTAACAAGTGACAGTAAATTTCAGCACACTATATAAACTTTTCCTTACCAAATTCCATCTACCAAAGGCGCTTCACTCCCCGGCAATGGCGCCAGAAAAGAGTCTTGATGACCCACAAGTATAGGGGATCTATCGCAGTCCTTTCGATATGTAAGAGTGTCGAACCCAACGAGGAGCAGAAGGAAATGATAAGCGGTTTTCAGCAAGGTATTCTATGCAAGCACTGAAATTATAGGTAACAGATAATTTTGTGATAAGATACTTGGTAACGAGCAACAAGTAATAAAAGTAAATAAAGTGCAGCAAGGTGGCCCAATCCTTTTTGTAGCAAAGGATAAGCCTGGACAAACTCTTATATAAAGGAAAGCGCTCCCGAGGACACATGGGAATTATCGTCAAGCTAGATTTCATCACGTTCATCTGATTCGCGTTCGGTACTCTGATAATTTGATATGTGAGTGGACCGGTGCTTGGGTGCTGCCCTTACTTGGACAAGCATCCCACTTATGATTAACCCCTATTGCAAGCATCCACAACTACAAAAGAAGTATTAAGGTAAAACTAACCATAGCATGAAACATGTGGATCCAAATCAGCCCCTTAAGAAGCAACACATAAACTAGGGTTTAAGCTTCTGTCACTCTAGCAACCCATCATCTACTTATTACTTCCCAATGCCTTCCTCTAGGCCCAAATAATGGTGAAGTGTCATGTAGTCGACGTTCATATAACACCACTAGAGGATAGATAACATACATCTCATCAAAATATGAAACGAATACCAAATTCACATGACTACTAATAGCCAGACTTCTCCCATGTCCTCAGGAACAAACGTAACTACTCACAAAGCATATTCATGTTCATAATCAGAGGAGTATTAATATGCATATAGGATCTGAACATATGATCTTCCACCAAATAAACCAACTAGCATCAACTACAAGGAGTAATCAACACTACTAGCAACCTACAGGTACCAATCCCAGACTTAGGGACAAGAATTGGATACAAGAGATGAACTAGGGTTTGAGAGGAGATGGTGATGGTGAAGATGTTGATGGAGATTGCCCTCGCCCGATGAGAGGGGCGTTGGTGATGACGATGGCGATGATTTCCCCCTCCCGGAGGGAAGTGTCCCCAGCAGAACAGCACTGCCGGAGCCCTAGATGTTTGTTCGCCAAGGTTCCGCCTCATGGAGGCGGAGTCTCGTCCCAGAAGATTGGCATTGGAGAGCCAAAAGGGGGCCCACGAGGCAGGGGGCACGCCCAGGGGGTTAGGGCGCGCCCCCCACCCTCGTGGCCAGGGTGTGGGCCCCCACTTGTATTTCTTCCGCTCAGTATTTCTTATTATTTCCAAAAATGACTTTCGTGGAGTTTCAGGCCTTTTGGAGTTGTACAGAATAGGTCTCTAATATTTGCTCCTTTTCCAGCCCAGAATTCCAGCTGCCGGCATTCTCCCTCCTTATGTAAACCTTGTAAAATAAGAGAGAATAGGCATAAGTATTGTGACATAATGTGTAATAACAGCCCATAACGCAATAAATATCAATATAAAAGCATGATGCAAAATGGACGTATCACTCCTCCACGATGGAAGCACGTCGTAGTGCTTCCACCAAAGCATTCGGCGGCTCCGGATTAGTGGAGGTCGCCGTCGGAGCTGATACTCCCCCTTCCTTCAAAGGGGGCTGCTCGCCTGATTCCGGAGCCGTATGGGTCTCCGGAATGATGTCCGGCTGGGGGCCGGACTGGTCAGGCCCCCCTCCGTCGGTCGCCATCGGGATCGCACCCCCCATGACTTCGGCAGCCGAGGTATTACCCCCGGGCGCCGTTTCGGCCGGCTCGCCCACTTGTCCGCGGCCTGGGGAGGTCCTTCGGGACAACACCTCAGTGTCATCCGCGATGATTCGCGGAGAGGCTCGCGGAGGCGTCTCGCTCTCTACCATCTCGGGTTACAGAGAACTCCCCTCAGATATTGAAGGGTTGGGCAGGTCGCGAGTTGGGCTGAAATACACAAAATATAATATGTTATATTAAAGACATAGAGGACAGAATACATGGGATAGATCATTTAATGCTTACGATTTGGCCAGGGGCTTCACCCTGCGAAGCCTCTTGGGGATGGGTTCGGCTTCCGAATCCAAACCATCCGAGAGGGCAATCTTCCCCCTCTTGGACGCCTCCTCCTTCGGGTCTGTGGAGGCTGCCTTCTTCTTCTTCCCCCCCTTAAGACGGAAGTCACTTTCCGCCTCTTCCTCCTCCTCATCTTCATCTCCCTCGTGGGAGGAAGGGATTTCGGTCTCTCCAGACACTGCATCCGAAGGACCCTTGTGGCAGAGGTCGCCCTTGGCCTCCTTGCCCTTCTTCTTCTTAGCCTTCTTCTCCGACGCCTGATAGGGTGCCGGGACCAGCATCTTCATCAGCTGGGGTTCGGCCGGGTCTTCAGGCAGCGGGGTCGAACACTTGATCCGCTCCGCCTTTTCTGTCCAGCCCTGTACAAGGGACGGAAAACTCATTATGCCTAAAGACTTATTGATCAAATATATATTTGGGAAAGTCATAGTCACCAGCATGGCTAGATTCTTGCAGTCGAGACCGATGTCTTCGGTCTCCTTTGGCCACGCTTTTTGGGCCTTGAACAGCAGCTTCCAGATGTCTTTGTGCATTGTGCCAAAGAAATGTTTCAGGGTCCGAGGACCTTCCGGATTGAACTCCCACATGTGAAAGGACCATAGTTGACAGGGAAGAATCCGGCGAAAGAGCATCACCTGAATCACGTTAGTGAGACTAGTGTTCTTACTTATCATATTTGTGATGCGCTTTTGCAGCATCAACACTTCCGATGTGGATCCCCAGTCCAGACCCTTAGCGGTCCATGAGGTGAGCCGCATAGGGGCCCGGATCTGAACTCAGGATCGGCCGTCCTCTTAGCGTCGCGAGGTTCGGTGATGTAGAACCACTCCTGCTAGCACACCTTGACAGTCTCCACAAAGGCCCCCTTAGGCCAAACGGAGTTGGGGAGCTTTCTCACCATGGCGCTGCCGCAGTCCGCATGCTGCCCGTTGACCACCTTTGGCTTCACATTGAAGACCTTGAGCCATAGGCCGAAGTGTGGGGGATGCGGAGTAGCGCCTCACACACGACGATGAACGCCGAGATGTGAAGGAACAAATTCTGGGCTAGATCATGGAAATCTAGCCCATAGTAGAACATGAGGCCCCGGACGAAGGGGTGGAGGGAAAATGCTAGCCCGCGGAGGAAGTGAGGGATGAATACAACACTTTCGTCTAGCTCCGGGGTGGGGATGACTTGCTTCTTGGCAGGGAGCCTATGCGCGACGTTCAAAGATAGATACCCTGCCTCCCGGAGCTCCTTGACATCCTTCTTGGTGACAAAGGAGGCCTCCCACTTGCCCTTTGAACCAGATCCGGACATGGCTGGAGAGGTTGGTGGCGGTGGAAAAGATTGAAGTTTTGGCGCTGGAGCTCAAAGATGGGTAAGGAGAAGGAAGAAGGCGTGGGAAGAAAGAGGAATCTTTATCCTCTTATATAGGCAGTGAATATCAAATGCCCCCCCCCCCCTCAAGCCTTAAAACTCGCCTATTCTCAAGGGGTCGTGCGAATGGCTTGGTTGCATTACCAAAAACCGTATTGATGAGGATCCCATAATAAGCGGGCATGATCTCTGTTCTGATAAGACGTGTCAATAGAGGCTATGCCTCAAAACACGAAGCGAGAGACGAAAAAATGGTTCGAAATGTTAAGAATCCAGACGTGACGTTTCGCCGAAAAGTTGTCAGTTGACAGACGTTATTGTGATGAAGTACTTTGCCTTCATGACTGAGGGTAATGACTATTGTACAGAGCCATATATAGTTCATTCGTTCAGAAGATTGCTTTGAAGTACTCAAGAGGACAAACCCGCCTTGCAATGCCGAAGACAACCCGCGTGCCGAACATATCGTCATTAAAGACTGGTTAAGGGGCTACTCAGGGAGTCCTGGATTAGGGGGTCCTCGGGTGTCCGGGCTATGAGATATTGGCCGGACTGATGGGCCGTAAAGATACAAGGCAGAAGACCTTCCCCCGTGTCCAGATAGGACTCTCCTATGCATGGATGGCAAGATTGGTGTCCAGATATGTAATTTCCTTCCTCTACAAACCGTCTCTGTACAAACCTAGGCCCCTCCTGTGTGTATATAAACCGGAGGGGTTAGTCCGCAGAGGATATCAGAATTCATACAGGCTAGACATCTATGGTTTAGCCACTTTGATATCGAGGTAAATACTATCAAGCAGGAGGTAGGGTTTTACCTCCATTAAGAGGGCCCGAACCTGGGTAAACATCGTGTTCCCTCTGTCCCTTGTTACCTTCGATCCTCAAACGCACAGTTCGGGACCCCCTACCCGAGATCAGCTGATTTTGACACCGATAATGAGCCAAAGCGCCACATAGTTCTTTCAGGGAAAAGAAACATCGTGGGAGTGGAGGACAAGACAAACATGTCAGAAGATTATGAAAAGTTTAACGAAATTGCTCCCTTCACAGTGAATATTGACTCGAGCATCCAGTTAAATAATGAAGATTGTCCACGGTGACGGCGCAAAGAGACACACGCAAAGAAAAAGTTTTACACCCAAAGATCCCACTCTGGGATGTGACCGGCTTCACTGTCATCACTTTCTTCTCTTGTGAGTTTTCGACTTATATATCTGGAAAGTCCCACTTCGAACAAACTGGAGGGAATCTTTGTAATAGTTAAGGTGCTTATGTGTTTTGGCCTTTGAAATGCGAAGAAATATTATGTACAAACAAATTTTCAACCCTTTCTGACTTCATTTGCTATTGTTCATGCATTTGCTAAATGACCCTGAAATTGAAAAGAACTACAAATGAACTCTGAAAAGGTTGAAACTTGGCATGGCATCATCATTTCACCCACATAGCATGTGCAAAAAAGATGTGAGGGTTACGGCAAAAACTGGATGCACTTCATGTACAAAATGGACAATCTGTTTCGAAGTGTCAGAGTTTTGGGCTAAAATTCATCTATTACAAAGGCATTTCATTTTTTTAAAGTTATTTCAATTACAGACTATTTGTGCATTCAGTATGCACCATTCGAATCCACGTCATCAATTTTTAACCCTTTCAGACTTCATTTGCTATTTTTCATGCATTTACAGATTTTTTTAGCTAAATGACACTGAAATTGAAAAGAACTACAAATGGACTCCGAAAAGGTTGAAAGTTGGCATGATATCGTCATTTCACCCACATAGCATGTTCTAAAAAGTTTAGAGGGTTCCGGCAAAAATTGAATGCACTTCGTGTACAAAATGGACAATCTCTTTCGAAGTATCAGGGTTTCGGACGAAAACTCATCTATACAAAGGCATTTCATGATTTTAAATAACCTACGAATTACCAAATTTAATATAATGATAAAACACGCTAATATTAAATAGAAGAAAAAAGAATCAGCGAAAAATCTATTTTAAAGTAAAGATATTCACAAACTAGTGATTCACACAAATTTCAAATAATTCAAATTTAAACTATTCAAATTTGAAAACTAATGGCACTAACAGACAGTTTATATTTTTTTACCTAAACCAAAAATATTCACAAAGAAACTCTAAATAAAGCAACAAACAACTCAAAAACAAAAGAAAATAAATACTTCATAAAACAAAAAAGAAAAATGAATTAATTAATAAAAGCCTGCCTACTAGGCCACAACGACCTGCATACGACTAGAAACCCAACCTGTGGTTGGGCCAAGATGCAGGCCCGGAATGCCCAGTAGGCCCACCAGGGCAGCACATGTGAGGCAGGCCCAGAAGGCCTGCATTAGAGAGGAGCTCGATGCAGTGCCTGCGCCCGGGCTTATAAGCAGGTGCTGGCTGCTACCTCTTAAGCACTGTGTTGGTTTTCCCTTGAAGAGGAAAGGGTGATGCAGTAAACTAGCGTAAGTATTTCCCTCAGTTTTTGAGAACCAAGGTATCAATCCAGTAGGAGAGAACGCTCGAGTCCCACGCACCTACACAAACAAATAAGAACCTCGCAACCAACGCGATAAAGGGGTTGTCAATCCCTTCACGGTCACTTACGAGTGAGATCTGATAGATATGATAATATAATACTTTTGGTATTTTTATGATAAAGATAAATAAAGATGCAAAGTAAAATAAACGGCAATAGAAATAGCTAAGTGTTGGAAGATTAATATGATGGAAAAGAGACCCGGGGGCCATAGGTTTCAGTAGTGGATTCTCTCATGATAGCATAAGTATTACGGCGGGTAAACGAATTACTGTCGAGCAATAGATAGAATTGAGCATAAATATGAGAATATCTAGGTATGATCATGTATATAGGCATCACGTCCGTGACAAGTAGACCGAAACGATTCTGCATCTACAACTATTACTCCACACATCGACCGCTATCCAGCATGCATCAAGAGTATGAAGTTCATAAGAACAGACAAATGCTTTAAGCAAGATGACATGATGTAGAGGGATAAACACATGGAATATGATATAAACCCCATCTTTTTATCCTCGATGGCAACAATACAATACGTGCCTTGCTGCACTGTTGTCACTGGGAAAGGACACCGCAAGATTGAACCCAAAGAAAAGCACTTCTCCCATTGCGAGAAATATCAATCTAGTAGCCCAAACCAAACTGATAATTCGAAGAGACTTGCAAAGATAACCAATCATACATAAAATAATTCAGAGGAGATTCAAATATTGTTCATAGATAAACTTGATCATAAACCCACAATTCATCGGATCTCGACAAACACACCACAAAAGAAGAGTTACATCAAATAGATCTCCAAGAGAATTGAGGAGAACTTTGTATTGAGATCCAAAGAGAGAGAAGAAGCCATCTAGCTAATAACTATCGACCCGAAGGTCTGCGGTAAACTACTCACACATCATCAGAGAGGCTATGGTGTTGATGTAGAAGCCCTCTGTGATCAATGCCCCCTCCGGCGGAGCGCCGGAAAAGGCCCCAAGATGGGATCTCACGGGTACAGAAGGTTGCGGCAGTGGAAATAGGGTTTTGGTTCCGTATATGATGTTTCTAGGTGAGGGAGTCCTGGATTAGAGGGTCCTTGGACAGCCGGACTATATACTTTAGCCGGACTGTTGGACTATGAAGATACAAGATTGAAGACTTTGTCCCGTGTCCGGATGGGACTCTCCTTGGCGTGGAAGGCAAGCTTGGCAATACGGATATGTAGATCTCCTCCCTTGTAACCGACTTTGTGTAACCCTGGCCCCCTCCGGTGTATATATAAACCGGAGGGTTTAGTCCATAGGACAAGAACAATCATACCATAGGCTAGCTTCTAGGGTTTAGCCTCTATGATCTCGTGGTAGATCAACTCTTGTAATACTCATATCATCAAGATCAATCAAGTAGGAAGTAGGGTCTTACCTCCATCGAGAGGGCCCGAACCTGGGTAAACATCGTTTCCCCTGCCTCCTGTTACCATCCGCCGTAGACGCATAGTTCGGGAACCCCTACCCAAGATCCGCCGGTTTTTACACCGACATTGGTGCTTTCATTGAGAGTTCCACTGTGTCGTCGCGATAAAGGCTTGATGGCTCCTTCGATCATGGACAATGATGCGATCCAGGGCGAGGCTTTCCTCCCTGGACAGATATTCGTATTTGGCGGCTTCGTACTGCGGGTCAACTCGCGTGGCCATCTGGAGCAGGTCGAGAGCTACGCCCCTGGCCATCAGGTCAGGTTTGGAAACTTGAACTACACTGCCGACTTCCGCGGAGAGTTGATCTTCGACGGATTCGAGCCCTTGTCAGGTGCGCCGCACGACCACGACGAGCACGACTTAGCTGCCGTCAAACAGTGTTCGGGAGATCACACCTACAACTACTCCGGAGCTCAATCCGGAGCAGATCGTGCCGTCTGAGGAAGGGTGGATAGACCCCGCCACGGAGGCCACGCACGCAGCGGCGATAGAGCTGAACACTGACTTCACTTCCTATGAGACCCGTGTTGCCGGACACTTGGATTCATCCCTAGCCACGGGCTCTGAACCGCCTGTGTCCGTGCCTATCGAATCCGGTTGGGCACCGATCATGGAGTTTTCCTCCGCGGTTGGGCACTCACCACTGGGCATCGTGCTAAACTCATTGAGGTCCCTCTCCTTGTCAGGAGACCCTTGGCCGAACTATGTCTGGCTAGAGTGGGATGAGGACGACGAAGAAATTAGCTGCCCACCCACCACCCACTTAGTAGCCACTGTGGACGATTTAACCTACATGCTCGATTTCGGCTCCGAATACATCGACGGTATGGACGATGATGCAGGAGACGAACAGGAACCACCGCCCACAGGGCGCTAGACTGCCACCTCATCATATGATATATACATGGTGGAAACCCCCAAAGAAGGCGATGGCGATAAGGCAACGAAGGATAATCCCTCCAAGAAGAAATCCAAGCACCGACGTCAGCGGCGCCGCTCTAAGTCCCACCATAGAAAAAGTAGCGATACCAGCACAAGAGACAATAACGCTCCGGATAGTGCCAAAGACGATGACAATCCCCTCCTGCCAGACCTCGAGCAGGAGGATGAACAAGCTAGCCCTTCGGAACAGGAAGCAGACGGAGAATCAGAGGATGACAATTACATACCTCTCTCCGAAGACGAGGTGAGCCTCGGCGACGAAGAATTTTATCGTGCCTGAGGATCCCATCGAACAAGAGCGCTTCAAGCGCTGGCTTATAGCCACAGCAAACAGCCTGAAGAAAAAGCAGCAACAGCTTCGAGCTGATCAAGATCTGCTAGCGGATACATGGACTGAAGTCCTGGCGGCCGAGGAATATGAACTCGAGCGCCCAACCAAGAGTTACCCAAATCGCAGGTTGCTACCCTAACTCGAGGAGGAAGCATTAAAACCTACATTACCATCGTATGATGCGGCTGATCGGCCACCTCATGGCCGAGACAGAGGGGCATATCAGCCCGAAGTCCAGCCCGCACCCCGCCGCCATTCAAACAAAAATACCAAGGCCCGGGGCCACACGCTGGACCTGCGAGATGTATTGGAAAACAAAGCAGGACATACAAGATCGATCTACGGATCACGGGGTCGCGCCCCAACGCGTGACAATGGTCATCACGCCGGATACACTAAAAGCAAATCCGGCACAGAGGCACCGCACACCCCCTATGCTTCACCGATGAAGTAATGGATCATGAATTCCCAGAAGGATTCAAACCCATGAACATTGAGTCATATGATGGCACAACAGACCCCGCGGTATGGATCGAGGATTTCCTCCTCCACATCCACATGGCCCGCGGTGACGATCTAAATGCCATCAAGTACCTCCCACTAAAACTCAAAGGACCAGCTCGACATTGGCTGAATAGCCTGCCAGCAAACTCCATTGGCAGTTGGGAGAATTTGGAAGATGCATTTCTTGACAACTTCCAGGGCACTTATGTGCGACCACCACATGCTGATGACTTGAGCCACATAACCCAATAGCCAGGGGAATCAGCTAGGAAATTCTGGACTCGGTTCCTAACTAAAAAGAACAAAATTGTCGACTGTCCGGATGCCGAGTCCTTAGCGGCATTTAAACATAACATCCGGGATGAGTGGCTCGCCCGACACTCGGCCAAGAGAAGCCGAAGTCCATGGCAGCCATAACGCCACTCATGACCCGCTTTCGCGCGGGCGAGGACAGCTGTCTAGCTCGCAGCAACAACACATCAAGAAATCATGGTAATTCAGATGCCAAAGATAGTAACGGCAGACCAGGTGGCAACAGACACAAGCGCCGCAACAACGGCGACAACGCCGAAGACACGGCAGTCAAGCCGGATTTAGTGGCTCTAAATCCGGTCAGCGGAAGAAGCCGTTCAAAAGAAGCAATCCGGGGCCGTCCAGTTTGGACTACATACTCGATCGTTCGTGTCAAATTCACGGCACCCCCAATAAGCCAGCCAATCACACCAACAGAGAATGCTGGGTGTTCAAACAGGCCGGCAAGTTGAATGCCGAAAACAAGGAAAAGGGGCTGCATAGCGACGACGAGGAGGAGCCCCGGCCGCCGAACACAGGAGGACAGAAGAAATTTCCTCCCCAAGTGAAAACGGTAAACATGATATATGCAACCCATATTCCCAAGCAGGAGCGGAAGCATGCATTGAGGGACGTCTATGCGATGGAGCCAGTCGCCCCAAAGTTCAACCCATGGTCTTCTTGTCCGATCACCATCGATCGCAGGGACCATCCCACTAGTATCCGTCATGGCGGTTCCGCTGTGTTGGTCCTTGATCCCATCATCGACGGATTTCACCTCACTCGAGTCCTTATGGACGGTGGCAACAACCTGAACCTACTCTATCAGGATACAGTGCGCAAAATGGGTATAGACCCCTCAAGGATCAAACCCACAAAAACCACCTTCAAATGTGTCATACCAGGTGTAGAGGCCTGTTGCACGGGCTCAATCACACTGGAAGTGGTCTTTGGATCTCTGGACAACTTCCGAAGCGAGGAATTAACCTTCGATATCGTCCCCTTCCGTAGTGGCTATCACGCACTACTCGGACGAACCGCATTTTCTAGATTCAATGCGGTACTGCATTATGCATACCTCAAGCTCAAAATGCCAGGACCTCGCGGGGTTATTACAGTTAATGGAAACACAGAACGCTCGCTCCGCACGGAGGAGCACACTGCGGCCCTCGCAGCAGAAGCACAAAGCAGCCTTATGAGGCAAACCGCCAATTCGGCAAAAAAGACCCCGGATACCTTCAAGCGAGTCCGGAGTAACCTGCAGGAGGATCGCCAGGCACGTTTAGAGCTCGCCTAGTAGTTCAACCTCCACCCTAGTCCCAGTCAAGCGGCGAAATTTGTGCCGCGCGTACATAACTACGCACTCAAGATACCATGGGCATAGGCGGAGGCACGCCTATGGCACGCCCCACAATGCGGCTCAACCGCCCCAGGGGCGATATACCCTTATCATTTGCTCTCTTTCAGGACCTTACTCTCTGGAAGCCCTTTCCGGCAGTCTGATTGTCGGACCCATTACGGAAAGAAAATACCAAGGAAGCAAGAAGCTCTGACGTACAAGGAAATTCCCAGGTGGTCTCTGATAACGATCGATGTACCTGTTTTACATACCCATACGCAGCTTGCCCTTGGATAGGACATGTCAAATAGTCCTATTCTTTTCTTATTGCACTAATTGTACACGTACGCTTTGACGTATTATTTAAATAACAATGTATGGCCTTAGCCTATTATTGCTTTTCTTTTGTTTTCCTTGTGTGCTTATTTACGACAAATTGCACTCGTACATTTTGATACGACCAGTGCGCCAGGGGCTTCGGTGTACCCCATAACATGGCATGAAAAGTCCGAACACTTTCGGCAATGCTGCACCCCGAACTTATAGCATTATATGCATCAGCTCTGAATCATGTCTTGGGTCAATAGTTGGGTTTGCCCGACTCCCATGTTTTGGTACCTTACGTTCCGCTATATCAGCTAAGGTAGCCCTGGGAGAACTACTGCGATTATGTCCCGGTTCGTCCGGAGGAACACCTCAGTAGAGAAAGCCGAAAACTGACTG
Source organism: Triticum aestivum (assembly GCF_018294505.1). NCBI lineage: Eukaryota > Viridiplantae > Streptophyta > Magnoliopsida > Poales > Poaceae > Triticum > Triticum aestivum. The sequence continues at coordinate 52,316,669 of NC_057811.1, forward strand.
TCATGATGAGGCGAGAGCTGGTCGCTGTTCGAGAGGTCTCAAATCCTTAAAGATTATTTCTGCTTCGGGCGAGGAGTCGGCCTTGTCCGATTTAGACGTACATAGCGCCCCAAGTTCGGCCTTCCGAATACTAGGGGCTTCGCAAAAAATTTAAAATTGTAGACTTCTATGGCTAAGTGAGAGTGATAAATCCTAATAGTCCGATTGCCTGGTTCGTTGTGCTGAACACCTCCTTCGAAGGACCCAATATTGGGATAAAGAGTGGTCAGGTTTATCCGGAACACCTGAGTACTAGTTAAATGGGGGCAGAAGCCGACGACTCGCCAACTCTCAAAATTTATAAACGACCGCACACAAGGTAATATTTTAAATTAACAAGCGTTATATAGCGCACATGAACTGGTTTCATATTACAGGATCACATGAGTATATTCATTCAAATATTACATCCTTTGCACATTCCTTCGCCACAAGGCGAGCACCCTTCAGGACACTGTCGTAATACTTTTCGGGGTGCGATGCTCCTTGCCCTTCGGCGGCCCCTCCTTCACCAGCTTTTCGGCGTCCAGCTTTGCCCAGTGCACCTTCGCCCAGGCAAAAGCCCTGCGCGCACCCTCGATGCAGACGGACCGCTTTATGACTTCAAATCGGGGGCAGGCATTCACAAGCCGCCTCACCAGACCGAAGTAGCTATCAGGCAGGGGCTCGCCAGGCCACATCCGGACTATAAGACCCTTCATGGCCTAATCGGCCACCTTGTGAAGCTCGACCAGTTGCTTCAACTGGTCGCTCAAGGGCATTGGGTGTTCGGTCCCAGTATACTGAGACCAGAATAACTTCTCCGTTGAGCTCCCTTCCTCGGCCCGGTAGAACTCCGCGGCATCCGATACACTGCTGGGTAGATCTGCGAATGTTCCTGGAGAGCTCCAAATTCGGGTAAGTAAAAGAAAAGTTTCCTTCAGATGCTTGCTTTGCAAAATGAATGCCTTACCCGCCGCTACCTTCTTGATTGCCTCAATTTCCTGGAGGGCCTTTTGGGCTTCGGCCTTGGCATTTTGTGCGTTCTCGAGGGCCTTCGCAAGCTCGGACCCTTGCGTCTTAGAGTCACGCTCTAAGGACTCGTATTTCTTGACGAGAGCCTGGAGCTCTTGCTGCACCTCGCCTACTCGGGCCTCTTGCTTCTCTCGCTCGATGCCCTCCTTGGCCGCTTTGTCTTCGGCCTTGGAGAGCGCCTTCTTTAGGGCCGCCACTTCAGTCATGGCCCCTAGCAAAATTTATGACGATCCTATTACTCAAAAACCACATTTTTCTTTCTCAATATATAGACGGGGTATCACTTACCTTTGTTCTCTTCGAGCTGCTTCTTGGTAAGGCCGAGCTCTTCCTTGGACCACTCAAGATCCCGCTTCAGTGCGGTGACCTCCGCAGTATGAGCGGCAGTGGCCAGCAGTGAAGCCTGCTTATTCACATAGACACACTCTGATTAGACTCCTGCGATTATTATTTGATCCTCTATTCGGCCTTTCTTCGCGAACACTAAACAGAGCGTCAGGGGCTGCTGTCTATGTTGTGACATTTTCTTATAACTTGATTACTAACCTCAAGGCCTGTTAGGAGGCTGGCACAGGCTTCAGTCAGCCCGCTTTTGGCGGAATGAACCTTCTTGACTACCGCACTCATAATAGTGTGGTGTTCTTCGCGAATGGAAGCATCACGAAGCACTTCCAGCAAGTTGTCCAATGCCTCTGGATGGACAGAGGCCATCGGCACAGACGGCTTGCCCCCCTTAGCGAGGGGTTGCCGGACAGAATCCGGAACCACTGGAGGTTCCGGCGCCGTATTCGGCTTGGGGCTAGACTTGCTGCCCCCAGCGTTAGGGCCCAGGGGAGTCTTGCCCCTCGTGCGCCCAGCGCCTGGAATGTCGCCTTGGGGTGCCTCCGGAACTGTCTCCCCTTGGTTCAGTTAACTTTGAGACAACACCTCGGCATCGTCCGTAGGGCGGGGGGAGGAGGCGGTCGGGAGTGAATCACTGTTCATATCCGACGGGCACAAAGAATCATCCGAAGAAGATACGTCGATGTGGGCTCAGGATGGACTGCGTAATCGTGTTCGGCATGATAAGATGGAATAAAATAAAACATACCAAGAACTATTATGGTATCCGGATACTTACGACTTCGCCAGGGGCTTGTCCCTGGGTAACCACTCCTCGTCGCTAAAAGCGGCCACTATGGAACGGTCCGGAAGGAGAGTCCTTCCTTCTTGGACCCTTCGGCCTCCCTAGATGAGGCGGCCTTCCTTTTCTTGTCTCCCCCGGCTGGCGGGGGGGGGGGGGCGATTTTCCTCTTCCTCCTCCTCGTTTTTGTGGGAGGAGTGTGCCTCGGTGTTTTTGGACGATGAGTCCGATATATACTTTCGCCGGAGACCTTTCCTGGTCCCCGTGGCCTTCTTCTTGGCCTTCTTCTCCGACGCCTCATAAGGCGCGGGAACTAGCATCTCCGTTAGGAGAGCATCTGCTGGATCTTCGGGCAGGGGGGCTGGACAATCGATCTGCTCCGCTGTCGCTACCCAGTCCTGTTAAAAGGCGTGGAGGCTTAGATCCCTCACACGGTTATACTACGGAAAAGAACATCTTATGAGATATACAAGACATACCGGATTAGCAGGGCGCTTTGCGCTGAGCCCGCGATCCTTGGTAAGGGGAGGAGGTACATCGGCGCCTTTGAACAGCACCGTCCAGACGTCCTTGTGTGTCGTGTCGCAGAGCTCTCGCAGCGTCTGGTGCTCCGCCGGGTTGAACTCCCACAAACTGAATGCCCGTCTTTGACAAGGGAGGATCCGGCGGAAGAGCATGACTAGGACCACGTTGACAAGCTTGATTTTCTTGCTTATCATGTTTCTAACGCAGGTCTGGAGTCCGGTCAGCTCCACCGATGAACCCCAGGATAGGCCCTTCTCCTTCCAGGAGGTGAGCCGCATGGGGATTCCGGATCGAAATTTGGGGGCCGCTACCCAGTTGGTGTCGCGCGGCTCGGTGATGTAGAACCACCCCGATTGCCACCCCTTTACGGTCTCCACATAGGAGCCTTCAAGCCAGGTGACGTTGGGCATTTTGCCCACCATGGCGCCTCCGCACTCCGCTTGCTGGCCGGCCACCACCTTCGGTTTAACATTGAAGGTCTTCAGCCACAGGCCGAAGTGGGGCTTGATGCAGAGGAAGGCCTCACACACGACGATAAACGCCGAGATGTTGAGGCTGAAATTAGGTGCCAGATCATGGAAGTCCAGCCCGTAATAAAACATGAGCCCGCGGACAAATGGGTGGAGGGGAAACCCCAGTCCGCGGACGAAATGGGTAAGAAACACGACCCTTTCGTGAGGCTCCGGGGTGGGGACGATCTACCCCGCATCTGGGAGCCGGTGCGCGATATCTGCGGCTTGGTATACGGCTTCCCGGAGCTTCGTAATGTTCTCCTCCGTAATGGAGGAGGCCGTCCACTTGCCTACCGCTCCGGACATGTTTGGAGTGATTTTGCGGGGAAGATGCGAACTTGGGCGCTGGAGCTCAAGTGCGAGAGAATGGATGGGCAGGGAAGAAGAAGGCATGGGTAAAAAGGAGGAGTCCTTGTCCCTTTATAAGGGCGGAGCAAACTATGCGCCTCCTCACCTGCCTGCTAAACTTGCCTATTCCCCAAGCGCCGTAATTGATGGCGCGGTTGGGTTACCCACACCCGTATTGATGAGAATCCTGTGATAAGGGGACAGGATCTCTACTTCGATAAGACGTGCCAAGCAAACCGCCTCGCAATATGTGCAGTGGCTGGTTGAGAAAAACGGTTCGAATAATGACCGGGCCGTGGTATGATGTCATGCTGCAGAATGTGTCAGCAGATTAGATTGGTGGAAATTTTATTCTCTCTGCGGTGGAATGTGGAATTTGTTTTGCAGAGCTGGACACTATCCTTGTGTTCAAAATCTTCTATGGAATATTCGGAGGAGGAACCCGCCTTGCAATGCCGAAGACAATTTGCGCGCCGGACTCATCGTCATTGAAGCCGTGTTTAGGGGCTACTGAGGGAGTCCTGGATTAGGGGGTCCTTGGACAGCCGGACTATATACTTTAGCCGGACTGTTGGACTATCAAGATACAAGATTGAAGACTTCGTCCCGTGTCCGGATGGGACTCTCCTAGGCATGGAAGGCAAGCTTGGCAATACGAATATGTAGATCTCCTTCCTTCCTTGTAACCGACTCTGTGTAACCCTGGCCCCCTCCGGTGTCTATATAAACCGGAGGGTTTAGTCCGTAGGACAAGAACAATCATACCATAGGCTAGCTTCTAGGGTTTAGCCTCTACGATCTCGTGGTAGATCAACTCTTGTAATACTCATATCATCAAGATCAATCAAGCAGGAAGTAGGGTATTACCTCCATCGAGAGGGCCCGAACCTGGGTAAACATCGTGTCCCCCGCCTCCTGTTACCATTCGCCTTAGACGCACAGTTCGGGGCCCCCTACCCGAGATCCGCCGGTTTTGACACCGACAACAGGGTATATGGGTATATATAGGAGAAAGAAGTACGTCGGTGGAGCAACAAGGGGCCCACGAGGGTGGAGGGCGCCCCCCCTACCTCGTGGTTTCCTCGTCTATTGCTTGACGTCCATTCCAAGTCTTCTGGATCACGTTTGTTCCGAAAATCACGTTCCTGAAGGTTTCATTCCATGTGGACTCAGTTTGATATTCTTTTTCTGCGAAACACTGAAATAGGCAAAAAAACAGCAATTTGCGCTGGGCCTCCGGTTAATAGGTTAGTCCCAAAAATAATATAAAAGTGCATAAATAAGCCCATTAAACATCCAAAACAGAATATATAATAGCATGGAACAATAAAAAATTATAGATATGTTGGAGACGTATCAAGCATTCCCATGCTTAATTCCTGCTCGTCCTCGAGTGGGTAAATGATAAAAACAGAATTTTGATGTGGAATGCTGCATAGCATAATTTTCAATGTAACCCTCTTAATTGTGGTATGAATATTCAGATCCGAAATATTGAAGATAAAAGTTTAATATTGAAATAAAAGTAGTAATACTTCAAGCATACTAACTAAGCAATTATGTCTTCTCAAAATAACATGGCCAAAGAAAGTTCATCCCTACAAAATCATATAGTTTGGTCATGCTCCATTTTCGTCACACAAGAATGCTCTCGTCATGCACAACCCCGATGACAAGCCAAGCAATTGTTTCATACTTTAGTAATCTCAAACTTTTTTCAACTTTCACGCAATACATGAGCGTGAGCCATGGATATAACACTATGGGTGGAATAGGATATAATAATGGGGTTATGTGGAGAAGACAAAAAGGGGAAAGTCTCACATCAATGGGCTATGGAGATGCCCATCAATTGATGTTAATGTGAGGAGTAGGGATTGCCATGCAACGGATGCACTAGAGCTATAAATGTATGAAAGCTCAACAAAAGAAACTAAGTGGTTGTGCATCCAACTTGCTTGCTCACGAAGACCTAGGGCATTTGAGGAAGCCCATTGTTGGAATATACAAGCCAAGTTCTATAACGAGAAATTCCCACTGGTATATGAAAGTGACAAAACAAGAGACTATCTATCATAAGGATCATGGTGCTACTTTGAAGCACAAGTATGGAAAAAGGATAGTAGCATTGCCCCTTTTTATTTTATTTTCTATTTTTGGGCCTTTTTTTGGCCTTTCTCTTCTTTTTTTTGGGGACAATGCTCTATGAATGATGACCATCATACTTCTATTTATTTACAACTCAATGATTACAACTCGATACTAGAACAAAGTATGACTCTATATGAATGCCTCCGGCGGTGTACCGGGAATGACAATGAATCAAGAGTGACATGTATGAAATAATATGCATGGTGGCTTTGCCACAAATACGATGTCAACTACATGATCATGCAAGGCAATATGACAATGATGAAATGTGTCATGATAAACGGAACGGTGGAAAGTTGCATGGCAATATATCTCGGAATGGCTATGGAAATGCCATAATAGGTAGGTATGGTGGCTGTTTTGAGGAAGATATAAGGAGGCTTATGTGTGATAGAGCGTATCGTATCATGGGGTTTGGATGCACCGGCGAAGTTTGCACCAACTCTCAAGGTGAGAAAGGGCAATGCACGGTACCGAAGAGGCTAGCAATGATGGAAGGGTAAGAGTGCGTATAATCCATGGACTCAACATTAGTCATAAAGAACTCACATACTTATTGCAAAAATCTACAAGTCATCAAAAACCAAGCACTACGCGCATGCTCCTAGGGGGATAGATTGGTAGGAAAAGACCATCGCTCGTCCCCGACCGCCACTCATAAGGAGGACAATAAAAGAACACCTCATGTTTCAAATTTGTTACACAACATTTACCATACGTGCATGCTACGGGATTTGCAAACTTCAACACAAGTATTTCTCAAATTCATAACTACTCAACTAGCACAACTTTAATATCACTACCTCCATATCTCAAAACAATCATCAAGGATCAAACTTCTCTTAGTATTCAACACACTCATAAGAAAGTTTTTACTAATCTTGAATACCTAGCATACTAGGACTAATTTCACAATTAAAGCAAATTACCATGCTGCTTTGTAGGACTCTCAAAATAATATAAGTGAAGCATGAGAGAACAATAATTTCTATAAAATAAATCCACCACCGTGCTCTAAAAGATATAAGTGAAGCACTAGAGCAAAAACTATATAGCTCAAAAGATATAAGTGAAGCACATAGAGTATTCTAATAATTTCCGAATCATGTGTGTCTCTCTCAAAAGGTGTGTACAGCAAGGATGAGTCTGGTAAACTAAAAAGCAAAGACTCAATTCATACAAGACGCTCCAAGCAAAACACATATCATGTGGTGAACAAAAATATAGCTCCAAGTAAAATTACCGATGGACGAAGACGAAAGAGGGGATGCCTTCCGGGGCATCCCCAAGCTTTGGCTTTTTGGTGTACTTGGATTTACCTTGTGGTGCCATGGGCATCCCCAAGCTTAGGCTCTTGCCACTCCTTGTTCCATAATCCATCAAATCTTTACCCAAAACTTGAAAACTTCACAACACAAAACTGAACAGAAAATCTCGAGAGCTCCGTTAGAGAAAGAAAACAAAACACCACTTCAAGGTACTGTATTGAACTCATTCTTTATTTATATTGGTGTTAAACTTACTGTATTCCAACTTCTATATGGTTTATAAACTATTTTACTAGCCATAGATTCATCAAAATAAGCACACAACACACGAAAAACAGAATCTGTCAAAAACAGAACAATCTGTAGTAAGTTGTAACTAACACAAACTTCCGGAACTCACAAAATTATACCAAAATAGTAAGACCTAAATAATTTGTTTATTGATCTTCTTCAATTGGAATCAGTATTTTATCACGTTCTGGTGATTTTTAACAATTGTTTTCGTGAACAGAAAGTTTCTGGAATTTTCAGCAAGATCAAATAACTGTCATCCAAGAAGATCCTATAAGTTTAACTTGGCACAAACACTAATTAAAACACAAAACCACATCTAAACAGAAGCTAGGTGGATTATTTATTCAAAAACAGAAAGGAAATATATTGGGTTTTCTCCCAACAAGCGCTTTTCTTTAAAGCCTTTTTAGCTAGGCATTGAGATTTCGATGATGCTCACATAAAAGATAGGAATTAAAGCACAAAGAGAGCATCATAGAACACGTGATAAACACATCTAAGTCTAACATACTTCCTATTCATAGGCATCTTATAGGCAAACAAATTATCATAGCAAGCAAGAACTAGCATATGCAAGGAAGAACAAAGAGACGATAGCAATCTCAACATGACGAGAGGTAATTTAGTAAGATAAAAATTTCTACAACCATATTTTCCTCTCTCATAATAATTACATGTAGGATCATAGGAAATTTCAACAAAATAGCTATCACATAACATAATCTCAACACGATCCTCCTGCATGCGAAGTTGACACTCTTCCAAAATAGTGGGATTATCATTAACTAAAGTCATGACCTCTCCAAACCCACTTTTATCAAAAATACCATAAGATTGAACATTATCCAAATATATGGGATCTAAAATTGACACTCTTACAAACCCACTTTCAATATTATTGCAAACACTATTATCAATCTCATATTCATCATGGGGCTTAAATAGTTTTTCAAGATCATAAGAAGAATCACCCCAATCATGATCATTGCAACAAGTAGTAGACATAGCAAAACTAGCATCCCCAAGCTTAGGGTTTTGCATATTATTAGCACAATTGACATTAATAGAATTTATAGTAGAATCATTGCAATCATGCTTTTTATTCAAGGAGCTATCCTGAATCTCTTCATAAATTTCTTCATCACAATTTTCAGATTAACGAATTTCAAGCAAAACCTCATAAAGATAATCTAGTGCACTCAAATCACTACAAATTGGTTCATAATAATTGGATCTCTTAAGAAGATTAGCAAGGGGATAAGGATCCATAAACTTTTAGAAGATGCAAGCAAAAAGAAGACACATGGTAACACAAGATCGAACGGAAGGAGCGCGAATAAAACGGCAAAGGTGAAGTGGGGGAGAGGAAAACGAGAGGCAAATGGCAAATAATGTAATGCGAGGGATAAGAGTTTGTGAAGGGTACTTGGTATGTATTGACTTGTGTGTAGACTCCCCGGCAACGGCACTAGAAATGGCTCGTTGTCGGGAGACAAATCTTGACTTGACTTCGCATAAGCCTCCTCGGCAACGGCGCCAGAAATCCTTCTTGCTAACTCTTGGGCACTGCGTTGGTTTTCCCTTGAAGAGGAAAGGGTGATGCAGTAAAGTAGCGTAAGTATTTCCCTCAGTTTTTTGAGAACCAAGGTATCAATCCAGTAGGAGACCACACTCAAGTCTCACGCACCTACACAAACAAATAAGAACCTCGCAACCAACGCGATAAAGGGGTTGTCAGTCCCTTCACGGTCACTTACCAGAGTGAGATCTGATAGATATGATAAGATAATATTTTTGTTATTTTTATGATAAAGAGAAATAAAGATGCAAAGTAAAATAAACGGCAATAGAAATAGCTAAGTGTTGGAAGATTAATATGATGGAAAATAGACCCGGGGGCCATAGGTTTCACTAGTGGCTTCTCTCAACATAGCATTAGTATTACGGTGGGTAAACGAATTACTGTCGAGCAATCGATAGAATTGAGCATAATTATGAGAATATCTAGGTATGATCATGTATATAGGCATCACGTCCGTGACAAGTAGAACAAAATGATTCTGCATCTATTACTATTACTCCACACATCGACCGCTATCCAGCATGCATCTAGAGTATTAAGTCAATAAGAACAGAGTAATGCTTTAAGAAAGATGACATGATTTAGAGGGATAAACTCATGAAATATGATATAAACCCCATCTTTTTATCCTCGATGGCAGCAATACAATACGTGCCTTGCTGCCCCTGCTGTCACTGGGAAAGGACACCGCAAGATTGAACCCAAAGCAAAGCACTTCTCCCATTGTAAGAAAGATCAATCTAGTAGGCCAACCAAACTGATAATTTGAAGGCTTGCAAAGATAACCAATCATACATAAAAGAATTCAGACGAGATTCAAATATTGTTCATAGATAAACTTGATCATAAACCCACAATTCATCGGGTCTCGACGAACACACCGCAAAAGAAGAGTTACATCAAATAGATCTCCAAGAGAATCGAGGAGAACATTGTATTGAGATCCAAAGAGAGAGAAGAAGCCAACTAGCTAATAACTATGGACCCGAAGGTCATAGGTAAACTACTCACACATCATCGGAGAGGCTATGGTGTTGATGTAGAAGCCCTCCGTGATTAATGCCCCTCCGGCGGAGTGCCGGAAAAGGCCCCAAGATGGAATCTCACGGGTACAGAAGATTGCGGCCGTGGAAATAGGGTTTTGGCTCCGTATATGATGTTTCTAGGGTATATGGGTATATATAGGAGGAAGAAGTATGTCGGTTTAGCAACGAGGGGCCCGCAAGGGTGGAGGGCGCGCCCAGGGGGTAGGCGCGCCCCCCTACCTCGTGGCTTCCTCGTATGTTGCTTGACGTCCACTCCAAGTCTTCTAGATCACGTTTGTTCCGAAAATCATGTTCCCGAAGGTTTCATTCCGTTTGGACTCTGTTTTGATATTCTTTTTCTGCGAAACACTGAAATAGGAAAAAGCAGCAATTTGGGCTGTTGTCGGTGTCAAAACCGGCGGATCTCGGGTAGGGGGTCCCGAACTGTGCGTCTAAGGCGGATGGTAATAGGACGCGGGGGACACAATGTTTACCAAGGTTCGGGCCCTCTTGATGGAGGTAATACCCTACTTCCTACTTGATTGATCTTGATGATATGAGTATTACAATAGTTGATCTACCACGAGATCGTAGAGGCTAAGCCCTACAAGCTAGTCTATGATTATGATTGTTCTTGTCCTACGGACTAAACCCACCAGTTTATATAGACACCGGAGGGGGCTAGGGTTACACAGAGTCGGTTACAAGGGAGGAGATCTACATATCCGAATTGCCAAGCTTGCCTTCCACGCAAAGGAGAGTCCCACCCGGACACGGGACAAAGTCTTCAATCTTGTATCTTCATAGTCAAATAGTCCGGCCAAAGTATATAGTCCGACCGTCCGAGGACCCCCTAATCCAGGACTCCCTCAGTAGCCCCTGAATCAGGCTTCAATGACAATGAGTCCGGCGCACAGATTGTCTTCGGCATTGCAAGGCGGGTTCCTCCTCCGAATACTCCATAGAAGATTCTGAACACAAGGATCGTGTCCGGCTCTACAAAACAAATTCCACATAACACCATAGAGATTAGATTATTCCACTAATCTAATCTGCTGACAACTTTTCATATCGTGACATCCGGCCGTGGCCCGGTCATTACGAACCGTTTTTCCCTGCCTTCCACTGCACGTGTTGCGAGGCGGTTTTATTGGCGCGCCTTGTCGAAGCAGAGATCGTGTCCCCCTATCACGGGATTCTCATCAATATGGGTGTGGGTAACCCAACCACGCCATGAATCGCGGTGCTTGGGGAATAAGCGATTTCAGGGGGCAAGTAGGGAGCCGCACAGTTTCTACTGTCTTTATAAAGGGACAAGGACTCCTATTTTCACCCACGCCTTCTTCTTCCCCCGCCCATCCATTCTCGCACACTCGAGCTCCAGCGCCCAAGTTCTCCTTTTCTCCGTAAAGCCATTCCAAGCATGTCCAGAGCGGGAGGCAAGTGGATGATCTCCTCCGTTACGGAGGAGAACATTACGAAGCTTCGGGAGGCCGGATATCTGGCCACAGACATCACGCACCAGCTCCCAGAGGCGGGGCAGATCATCCCTACTCCAGAACCCCATGAGAGGGTTGTATTCCTCACCCACTTCGTCCGCGGGCTGGGATTTCCCCTCCACCCATTTGTCCGCGGACTCATGTTTTACTACGGGCTGGACTTCCATGATCTGGCACCTAATTTCATCCTCAACATCTCGGCGTTTATCGTCGTGTGCGAGGCCTTCCTCCGCATCAAGCCCCACTTCGGCCCGTGGCTGAAGACCTTCAACGTGAAACCGAAGGTGGTGGTCGGCCAGCAAGCGGAGTGCGGAAGCGCCATGGTGGGCAAAATGCCCAACATCACCTGGCTCGAAGGCTCCTATGTGGAGACCGTCAAGGGGTGGCAATCGGGGTGGTTCTACATCGTCGAGCCGCGCGACACGAACTGGGTGGCGGCCCCCGAATTTCGATCCGGCATCCCCATGCGGCTCACCTCCTGGAAAGAGAAGGGCCTATCCTGGGGTTCATCGGTGGAGCTGACCGGACTCCAGAACTATGTTAAAAACACTATAAGCAAGAAAATCAAGCTTGTCAACGTGGTCCAGGTCATGCTCTTCCGTTGGATCCTCCCGTGTCAAAGACGGGCATTCAATATGTGGGAGTTCGACCCGGCCAAGCACCAGGCGCTGCGAGAGCTTTTCGACACGACGCACCAAGACGTCTAGAAGGTGCTGTTCAAGGCCGCCGAGGTACCTCCTCCCCTTACCGATGATCGCGGAGTCAGCGCAAAGCGCCCTGCTAATCCGGTAACCTCTTTATATCTCATAAGATGTTCCTTTCCCCAGTATAATCATGTGAGGGATATGAGCCTCCACGCCATTTTAACACGACTAGGTAGCGACAGCGGAGCGGATCGATTGTCCGGCCCCACTGCCCGAAGATCCAGCAAGGGTTCTCATAACGGAGATGCTGGTTCCAGCGCCCTATGAGGCGCCGAAGAAGAAGGCCAAGAAGAAGGCCGCGGGGACCAGGAAAGGTCTCCGGCGCAAGGTCGTATCGGACTCATCGTGCGATAACACCGAGGTGCCCTCCTCCCATGAAAACGAGGAGGATGAAGAGGAAAGTTCTCGCCCCCAGCCGGGGAGACAAGAAAAGGAAGGCCGCCCCATCTGGGGAGGCCGAAGGGTCGAAGAAGGGAAGGACCCTCGTTCCAGACTACTCCACAACAGCCGCTTACAACGACGAGGAGTGGTTGCCCAGGGACAAGCCCCTGGCGAAGTCGTAAGTATCTGGATACCATAATAGTTCTGGTATGCTTTGTTTTATTGCTTCTTATCATGCCAAAGATGATCATGCAGTCCATCCAAAGCCCATATCGACGTATCCTCTTTGGATGAGTCTTTGGGCCAGTCGGCGATGAACAACGATTCACTCTCGACCGCCACCTCCCCCCGCCCTACGGACGACGTCGAGGTGTTGTCTCAAAGGGCACTGAACCAAGGGGAGATAGTTCTAGGGGCGCCCCAAGGCGACATCCCAGACGCTGGGCGCATGGGGGGCAAGACTCCCATGGGCTCTAATGACGGGGGCAACAAGTTTGCCCCCCAGCTGAATACTGCGCCGGAACCTCCAGTGGTTCCGGATTCTATCAGGCGACCCCTCGGTAAGGGGGGCGAGCCGTCTGTGCCGATGGCCTTTGTCCATCCAGAGGCATCGGAAAATTTGCTGGAAGCACTTCGCGGCGCTTCCATTGACTAAGAGCACCGCACTATCATGAGTGCGGTGGTCGAGAAGGTTCGGTCCGCCAAAAGCGGACTGACCGAAGCCTGTGCCAGCCTCCTAACAGGCTTTGAGGTAAGTAATCAAATTATGAGAAAATGTTACAGCATAGACAGTAGCCCCTGATGCTCTGTTTGGTCTTCACAAAGAAAGGCCGAATAGAGGATCAAATAATAATCACAGGAGTCTAATCAGAATATGTCTATGTGAATAAACAAGCTTCGCTGCTAGCCGCTGCCGCTCGTACGGCGGAGGTCTCCGCACTGAAGTGGGACCTTGAGCGGTCCGAGGAAGAGCTCGGCCTTACCAAGAGGCAGCTCGAAGAGAACAAAGGTAAGTGATACCCCGTTTGTATATTGATAAAGAAAAAAAGAAGGTGGGTGTTAGATCATAGGATCGTCATGAATTTTGCTAGGGGCCACGACCGAAGTGGCGGCCCTGAAGAAGGCGCTGTCCGAGGCCGAAGACAAACCGGCCAAGGAGCGCACCGAGCGCGAGAAGCAAGAGGCCCGAGTCGGCGAGGTTCAGCAAGAGCTCCAGGATTTTGTCAAGAAATACGAGTCCTTGGAGTGTGACTCTAAGACGCAAGGGTCCGAGCTTGCGAAGGCCCTCGAGAACGCACAAAATGCCAAGGCCGAAGCCCAAAAGGCCCTCCAGGAAATTCAGGCGGTCAGGAAGATAGCGGCGGGTAAGGCATTCATTATGCAAAGCAAGTGTGTGAAGGAAACTTTCCTTTTACTTACCCGAATTCGGAGCTCTCAAGGAGCGTTCGCAGATCTACCCAACAGCGTATCGGATGCCGCAGAGTTCTACCGGGCCGAGGAAGGGTGCTCGACGGAGAAGTTGTTCTGGTCTCAGTATACTGGGACCGAACATCCAATGTCCTTGAGCGACCAGTTGAAGAAATTGGTCGATCTTCACAAGGCGGCTGAACTGGCCATGAAGGGTGTCGTAGTCCTGATGTGGCCTGGCGAGCCCCTGCCTGGCAGCTACTTCGGCCTGGTAAATCGGCTTGTGAATGCCTGCGCACGGTTTGAAGTCATAAAGCGGTCCGTCTGTATCGAAGGTGCGCGCAGGGCCTTTGCCCATGCGAAAGTGCAATGGGCGAAGATGGACGCCGAAAAGCTGGTGAAGGAGGGGCGGCCGGAGGGCAAGGAGCATTGCCACCCCGAGATGTATTATGACAGTGTCCTGAAGGGTGCTCGCCTTGTGGCGGAGGAATGTGCTAAGGATGTAATATTTGAATGAATGTACTCATGTGATCCTGTAATATGAAAACGAGTTCATGTGCGCTATATAATGGTTGTTGATTTAAAATATTACCTTCTGTGCGGCCGTTTATAAAATCTGAGAGTTGGCTAGTCGTCAGCTTCTACCCCCATGTAACTAGTACTAAGGTGTTTGGGATAGATCTTAAACACTCTTTATCCAAAAAATTTGGTCCTTTAAGGAGGTGTTTAGCGCAGCGAACAAGGCAATCGGACTATACAACTTTATCACTCTCACTTAGCCATAGAAGTCTACAATTTTAAATTTTGGCGAAGCCCCTAGTATTCGGAAGGACGAACATGGGGCGCTATGTACGCCTAAATCGGACAAGGCCGACTCCTTGCCCGAAGCGGGAAAAATCTTTAAGGATTTGAGACCTCTCGAACAGCGATCAGCTCTCGCCATATCATGACAGTCAGTTTTCGGCTTTCTCTACTGAGGTGCTCGTTCGGAAGAACCGGGACACAATCGCAGTAGTTCTCCCAGCGCTACCTTAGCCGATATAGCGGAACGTAAGGTACCAAAACATGGGAGCCGGGCAAACCCAACTATGGACCAAAGACATGATTCGGAGCTGATGCATATAATGCTATAAGTTCGGGGTGCCGCACTGTCAAAATTGTTCGGACTTTTCTTGCCGTGTTATGGGGTATGCTGAAGCCCCTGGTGCACTGGATGTATTAGAATGTCGTGTGCAATTTGTCGTAAATAAGCAGACAGGGAAAAAAGATGAAGGAATGCAATAATAAGCTAATGTTGTACATTGTTATTTAAATGATACGTCAAAGCGTATGTATACAAGCAGTGCAATAAGTAACAATAGGACTATTTGACATGTCCTATGCAAGGGCAAGTTGCGTGTGGGTATGTAAAACAGGTATGGCGATCGTTATCAGAGACCACCTAGGGATTCCCGTGTACATCAAAGCTTCTTGCTTCCTTGGTGTTTCCTTCCCGTGACGGGTCCGATAATCAGGCGATCGGAGAGGGCCTTCAGAGAAAACGGTCCTGAAAGGAAGAAAATGTTAAAGATATACGGGTCCTTGAGGCGGTTGAGCCGCATTGTGGGCCGTGCCATAGCCGTGCCTCCACCTATGCCCATGGTATCTTGAGTGCGTAATTATGTACGCGCGGCAAACTTCGCCGCTTGACTGGGACTAGGAAGGAGGCTGAATTGCTAGGCGATCTCTGAACGTGCCGGTCGATCTTGTTGCAGGGTACTCCGGACTCGCTTGAAGGTGTCCGGGGGTTTTATCGCCGAATTGGCGGTTTGTCTCAGAAGGCTGCTTTGCACTTCTGCTGCGACAGCCGTGGTGTGCTCCTCCGTACGGAGCGAGCGTTCTGTGTTTCCATTAACTGTTATAACCCCGCAAGTGAGGGTGTCCTGGATTAGGGGGTCCTCGGACAGCCGGACTATATGCTTTGGCCGGACTGTTGGACTATGAAGATACAAGATTGAAGACTCCGTCCCGTGTCCGGATGGGACTTTCCTTGGGTGGAAGGCAAGCTTGGCAATTCGGATATGTAGATCTCCTCCCTTGTAACCGGCTCTATGTAACCCTAGCCCCCTCCGGTGTATATATAAACCGGAGGGTTTAGTTCAAAGAAGAACAACAGTCATAATGATAGGCTAGCTTCTAGGGTTTAGCCTCTACGATCTTGTGGTAGATCAACTCTTGTAATACTCATATCATCAAGATCAATCAAGTAGGAAGTAGGGTATTACCTCCATCGAGAGGGCCCGAACCTGGGTAAACCTTGTGTCCCCCGCCTCCTGTTACCATTAGCCTTAGACGCACAGTTCGGGACCCCCTACCCGAGATCCGCCGGTTTTGACACCGACATTGGTGCTTTCATTGAGAGTTCCACTGTGCCGTCATAATAAGGCTTGATGGCTCATCTTGTTGTCAGGGACAACATCAGCTCTAGGGGAGCCCTGGCTATCGGCCAAACTCTCCGACTAGGCGGCTTCGTCATGACCGCCCGTTCGGCCGTTGCACCGACGATGACTTCTCGGGTCATAAAAAACAGACTCCACGTTGGCTCGGGATGTGCCGAGAAGATGGATCCAATGGAGCTCTCTTTCTTGAACGAGCTCTTGGATCACAACGCTGCCTTGGGAGTCGCTACGGACTATGATCGGATCGGGCTTAAACCCGACCGAAGGAAGATTAACTCTCCGCCGGTCACCCATCAGATAGCAGTGGTGGAGGAGCAACGCAGCGAGTCTTCCTCTATCTTTAGGACAAACTATGTCCGGATTCCCGAGCTCTCCGAGCCGGATAACCGTCTACGGGAGGACATGGCCCAAGCTTTGAACCTAGAATCAGACAGCGGGCCAGACCTATTGGGCAACATCCCGGAGCCCGAACTGCCAAGCTCGGAAACTCCTCCGCCCCTGGGTCTCAGATCGGGTCAGGGTTCGGACCTAAATGTACCCACCCACCCACATATAAGTGATCTTTCCCACATTAGTCAAGAGCCCCAAGAGACAGCACATCACTATTGGGCTAGATTCCTCCTTGTAATGAGCAAGGTCAAGGACTGTCGCGAGGAAGACACAATTTCATTCTTTTGCAAAAATTGTACAGACAAGGGAATCCTTAACGCCATAAGTCGTCGTGAGATAGCACACTTTGCTGACTTGGCGGCCATAGTACAGAAGTATTGTGCGATGGAAAGCGCCTGGAAAACCCAAACAAATTTCTGGGATCCTCTGGCTCTCACTAAACCCCCCGTCCGAACTAAACGGGTGTACTCTTGTAAGTCAGCTGATCAAATTACAAAGAAACAAAAGCCCACTATAGGGCATCGAACCGTATTGGAGGGATGGCTCAATGGGCCATGCAAAATTCACAGTACAGCGGATACCATGCCAACACATAGCCTTAGAGCATGTTGGATACTCCGGCAGGTGGCCAAGAGCGGCGAGGATATCCTAAGCAACAATACAACAGAGCACCATCCCGTGCAAAATAACAATACAATATTGACAGTCTTCGAGACCTTCACCTCAAATAATAGGCGCAAGCGAGCACTCCGCAGCCTTGCAGAAGTCTGCCACGCGGCAGCAATAAATCCATGGAGCGATACGGCTATAACCTTCAATGCCAGTGACGAACCTAAATTCCGAACAGCCCGAGCACCAGCCGCCTTGGTCCTTAGTCCAATTGTGGACGGCTTCCGGCTTACTAAAGTGCTCATGGACGGTGGCAGCGGATTAAACCTCGTCTATGAGGAAACCCTTCAAAAATGGAAATAGACAAGAGCCGCATTGAGCAAAGCAGCACGACCTTCAGAGGAATCATCCCTAGTCCGGAGGCATGATGTGCTGGAAAAATCACACTAGATGTGGTATTCGGCACGCCGGAGAATTATAGGTCCGAAGAAATCACATTCCAAGTGGCCCCATTCAGTAGTGGATACCACGCCCTTTTAGGGCGGGTGGCGTTCGCGATCTTCCATGCTATACCCCATTACGGGTACATGAAGCTCAAAATGCCCGGTCCCAATGGAATCATCACTCTAGCTAGTGATCCGGACATAGCACTCCGCGCCGAAAATAAAACCGCCGCACTAGCCCTCGAGGCGTTACCCGAAGCCCTTGCGGTCGAATAACTAACTACGCTGCGCTCCACAGTGGACAGGGACGACGTGATACTCGACAAAAGACCCAAGTCCACCTCTTTTAAACCAGCGGACGAAATATTCAAATTCCAAGTCCACCCAACGGACCCTACGGAAACAACATCCATCTAGGCACAATTAAACCCCACAGTAGATGCCGTGCTACAGGAGTTCTTGCGCGAGAATAGGGACATCTTCGCCTAGCATCCTTCAGAAATGCCAGGGATCCCACGCAGGCTGGCCGAGCATAGCCTTAATATTCTAAAGACGTTCAAGCTGGTCAAGCAGACTCTTCGGCGTTTCTCTGAGCCTAAGCGACAAGCCATGGGAGAAGAGCTAGCCGAGTTACTTGAGGCCGGATTCATTAGAGAAATAAAACATCCGGACTGGCTAGCAAACCTAGTGATGGTACCAAAAAAGGACAAATCCTGGCGTCTATGTGTCGATTTCAAGGACCTTAACAAGGCTTTCCCCAAGGATCCCTTCCCACTCCCCCGCATCGATCAAATTATCGACGCTACCACAGGACACGACTCATTGTGTTTCCTCGACGCATACTCCGGATACCATCAAATTAAGATGGCGGAGTCTGATCAAGCCGCAACGGCATTTATCACTCCATACGGCCCCTTTTGTTTTAACACCATGCCTTTCGGGCTCAAAAACGCTTGTGCAACCTATCAACGCATGATTCAGACATGCCTGGAAACACAAATTGGCAAAACAGTGGAGGCATACGTAGACGACGTGGTCATTAAAACCAGACACGTCGAATCCTTAATAGAAGACTTGAGGCTCACGTTCGACAATCTTCGAACATATGACATCAAGCTCAATCCGGAAAAATGCGTTTTCAGCGTGCCCGCCGGAAAGCTCTTGGGCTTCATCGTCTCCAGCAGAGGAATTGAAGAAAATCCGCCTAAAATCCGAGCTCTGTCACAATTGGCTATCCCAACAGACCTCAAGAAAATTAAAAAATTAACTGGATGTGTGGCTGCCTTAAGCCGCTTTATCTCCCGATTAGGGGAAAAGGCACTACCCCTTTATCGCCTTTTTCGATGCACCGAACACTTCGAGTGGACGGATGCGGCCACGGCCGGATTGGAAGAAATAAAAGTCGTTTTGGCCACCAACCCAATCTTGGCCACGCCAAATGTCGGCGAACCAATGTTGTTATATATAGCGACAACACACTAAGTTGTAAGCGCAGTGCTCGTCGTCGAACGAGAGACGGACAGACATAAGTTCCCGCTTCAAAAGCCGGTATACTATGTATCCACTGTTCTCACTACATGCAAATCACGGTACCCACATTATGAAAAGATAGCATACGCGGTCTTCATGGCATCCCGGAAATTACGACACTACTTTCAAGAGTGTTCAATTACGGTGGCCTCTGAAGTACCACTGAACGACATAATAAATAACCGCGAAGCCATGGGCCAGATTGCTTAATGGGCTATTGAGCTCCTCCCGCTCGACATAACATAAAAAACACGGCGAGCCATTAAGTCACAAGTACTGGCTGATTTCGTCACCGAATGGACAGAAGCCGAACTCCCTAAAGAATATGGCGCGTACTCCAATTGGATCATGCATTTTGATGGCTCTAAGATGTTGGCTGGTCTGGGGGCAGGCGTCGTCCTGACATCCCCCACCGGAGATACAGTCCAATACGTACTCCAAATATTATACATAGACTGCAACAATGCAGCAGAATATGA
Source organism: Triticum aestivum (assembly GCF_018294505.1). Taxonomy (NCBI): domain Eukaryota; kingdom Viridiplantae; phylum Streptophyta; class Magnoliopsida; order Poales; family Poaceae; genus Triticum; species Triticum aestivum. The sequence continues at coordinate 52,336,430 of NC_057811.1, forward strand.
CAGGCCCTGTTGCATGGTCTCCGGATTGCAGTCTCCATGGGCATTCAACGCCTAGAGGTGCGTGGGGATTCGAACCTCGCAATATATCAAATAAATGGAGACTTTGATGCCAAGGACCCAAAAATGGCGGCTTACTGCAACGCCATCCTCAAAATGGCAGCTCGGTTCGAGGGCTTGAATTCCACCATGTGGTCCGAGAAAATAATCAAGCGGCGGATACCCTCGCCCGTATCGGCGCTAAGCGCGACCCTGTCCCACCTAATATCTTCTTGGAAAGGCTATTTAAGCCATCCGTGGTATGGGAAGGAGAGACCGGCAACAACAGTCCGGACCTCACCAGAACACCAGATACCGAACACTCAGACATAATCGGAGGCTCTGGCACCGAAATAACGACTTTGGCCCACGTGATCTTGGCTGTCATCGCCCCGTGGAAAGAACCCATTTTGGCCTACCTAACTAGGCAAGAACTCCGTGAGGACCCAAATGAGGCACGTTGCATTGTGCGGCGGTCCAAGGCCTACAAGGTCCACGAGGGAGAGCTTTATAAGAAAAGCGCTACCGGAGTACTTCAAAGGTGTATCTCCGAAGAGGAAGGACGACAACTTTTGGCAGAAATTCATGCTGGACTCGGCGGCCACCACGCCGCAGCTCGGGCCCTTGTTAGCAAGGCCTTCCATACAGGTTTTTACTGGCCGACGGCCCGAGCAGACGCACAGGACCTCATTCAACGTTGCGTCGGTTGCCAGCTTTTTGCAACCAAAGCCATATGCCACCTACCACTCTCCAAACAATCCCCATTGCTTGGCCCTTTGCGGTCTGGGGGCTTGATATGGTCGGACCCCTTAAAGGAGGAAGCCATAAGAAAAAATACCTATTGGTCATGGTGGATAAATTCACCAAATGGATAGAAGCCAAACCAGTTAAAACGGCCGAGTTCGGACCAGTGATAGACTTCATATCCGGGTTTGTACACCATTACGGCGTCCCCCACAGCATCATCACCGATAACGGCTCCAACATTACAGCCGACGAGGTAAAAACTTGTTGCGGCAACATGGGCATTAAGCTCGATTATGCCTCCATCTATCACCCTCAAACAAACGGTTAGGTCAAGCAGGCAAATGGTCTAATTATGAGCGGCATTAAACCCAGATTAGTGCGATCCATGAAGGAATCAGATACGCACTGGGTCGAGGAGCTTGACTCTGTACTATGGGGGCTGCGGACCACGCCGAATCGCACTACCGGATACACATCGTTCTTTATGGTGTACGGCGCAGAGGTGGTACTGCCCTGCGACATTATTCATGACTCACCTCGAGTTCGCATGTATGAAGAGAAAGAAGCTGAGCTTGATCAGCAGGACAGTTTGGACGCCCTGGAGGAGGAGCGTGACGTGGCAAAAGCCTGCTCCCATTCTATCAGCAATAGGCTCGACGGTATCAAAGCAGAGAAGTACTGGCCAAAACTTGTAATGTTGGCGGACTCGTTCTACGCCTACCCGAGAAGAAAAAGAACAAACTCAAGCCCAAATGGGAAGGTCCCTTCGTTATTGACAAAGTTCTGACCAGTGGAGCGTACCATCTGCGGGATGCATCGGACAATAGACTCGAGCCAAACCCATGGAACGCAACCAGACTCTGAAGGTTCTACGCCTAGTGCCAGACTATGTGTTCGTCTCCTTACCTCCGTCAATTTTTATATATTCGTTATCTGTCTTTTCTTTCTTTCTTTCTTCCCTATTTTTCACAGTCTTAAAAGGTTAAAATGTGTCTTGACTACACAATCTTGACACGCTAGACGTGCTCATTATACCTGGGGGCTTCTTATACAGAAGCTTAATATAATTATGTTCCGGGCTTTATGCCCCCCGCACATTTGTTACTTTTCCACATATACCTTTTCTTCGCCATTATATGCATCGATATGACTTAAGTTTTGGCCAAGCTGGGTTGCCTGGCTCTTGTGTTTATGCCCTATGTTCCCATTAATTCGGCTAGGGCATAAGGGGAGCACCTCTGCGATCAGCCGGATGTGTACCTCAGACTGGGTGAAGCCGAAGCTAGCGTTCTTAAGGGAATATTCGGTCGGTGAACAAAAGATGACTTTTATTTATTGTAAAACATGCCCCCAGATGTTTATATCCTGCGTCTCTTTTCGCAGTTCGGACATGCACTTTAATGCATGCGTACCCAGGTAAAGGAACCCTTAACGGAACTATTCTCCCTGGAAGATGTTTCTTACTATCCATGTAATATAACATAGATAGTTGGGTACTTGTCTGTTGTGACACCCCAAAATTTTTGGTCTTGTTTTATTAATTAAAATTTTGCCAGGAAATTAAACTTTTCCATTTGTCTGGATTTATCTTTTGATTTCAGAACCCCTCTTCTCTTTAATATTGTGGGTTTTTACCTCAAGTGGAAACTTTCCAAAAGTATTATTGGACTTGTATACTCTCTCTATAAAGCAATTCTTTATCGGTGGATTTAATTGCATAATTGCTTTTCCTGAGCTTTGTTCTTTTAAAATGATTTTTCATGAATTTGGAGTCTCTGTTGCACTGCAACCATTTGATTAATGCATTTAAAATTTTCACCAAAAATTTGGGGATGTCATGTGATGTTTCCACATCACTTTTATGCAAAAACATCTTTTGGCCATTGGAGATTTTGAGCTCTGCACCAAATTTTCAAATCTGGTCCAGTAGGTATTTTTACACTGCAGCCTATTTAAATATTCCTTTAAAACTTCCACCAAAATTAGGGGAGATCAGTAGGAGTTTATTATTCAACTTCATGCAAAAAACCCATGAGTGTTCTTTGAAAGATTTGAGCCAATCATCCTCTTTTGCTCTCTGGTCCAGTTTGGCTTTTCTACTGCAACCCTAATTTATCTTGCTCTAGTGCCCATGAGCTTTTTCCTGCTTGTAGTCCTCCCTACCAAACCCTTAAGTCCAGGAGAGTGGACCCATTGGAGTATTTTTGGTTCATGAGATAATAGCCTTTAGTTTCTACCCAAAATTGGTTTTCTCAAATACATGCACTAACAAGTTTCTGGACTTGCCAAACTAACCTTGCCACCATCACCTACACCTAGAGAGACTATGATCTGGAGTTGGTGGCCACTCCAAGAGTTGCCTAGATGCCCTTAGCATTTTGTCTAACACCCTGTGTGCATAGCCAGATTTGGCACGATTTTAAGTTTACATGGTGAACTTGAGCCCCTGACCTAACCGCCATGTCCCTTGATCTCCTTACTAACTCTAACCTAGTCCTGCTATTTGCCGGCCTCGCTCTAGCACTCTAGACTGCCCTGGCATTGTGTCGAGCACGTCTCGTGCGTGCTCTGGGCGCGCCCAGAGCGCGCGTTTTACACGTGCGGGCACCCGAGCCGCCGCGTCGCACGGCCACCTCCCCGCGCCCGCTCTGGCCTCTCCCCACTCGCAGCCAACACGCCTGCCCCCTCCCTCGTCGCAGAGCCGCCCCTGGCGCCCTACAGCGCCGCCGTCAGGTCGGCCACGGCGGCTAGCGGCTGGCCACAGTGGGCTCCTGCCATGGACGGCGCCGTCCAAGCCGCAACAGCGCGCCAGCTGCCCCCTGTACAGCCCGAGCCTATCCTCAAGCCCGTCCGCTAGTGCTCATCGCCGCCACGTCGCCCTGGCCACTACAGAACGGCGGTTCACCGTCGTTCTTATCCACCACCGCGGAACCAACCTCGTTGCGCTATAAAAGGAGGCCCCCGAGCTCCTTCGAGCACTCAGGCGACCCTAGGCCACCCCCATAGCACCCCCTCAGCCAGCAATCGGCGGTTGGTAGCCGTCTTCCTCGACGCCGGCCGGTTCGGCCGCCGCCGCCTTCCGGTGCCGTTCGTCGCAACCAGACCCTCCCCCACCCATCCAACGCCACCGTCCGACTCCCCTCGACTGTGCGGAGTCACCCAGCCTCTAAGCTTTGATCGGGAGCCACCGCAGCCCAAATCCCCAATCGTGCCCGAAACCTCCGCCGCCGCGAAGCTCGCCGCCGACGATCCCCTCCGTCCCCGGGGCCCTTTCGACTACCGGAAGGATCGCCCTGGACCAGCGGATCCTTCCCCACCCTCGGATGGCTCCTAGGAGCCGTCGTCCGCCGGCGTCAATCGCCGGAGCCCCCGCCTCGGCTCGGACAGAGGAGGAAGAAGGCGGGGGACTAGTCAAACCTGACCAGTGGGCCCGCTGGACCCACTGTCAGTGACCCAGCCCCGCCACTACGTGTTTAAGTGGACGCGTAAACCCCTGAAGTACGTCTCCTCTGCTTCGAAAACGTACTTTCCCCCGAAACGTTTTCTTTTTCTGATTTTATTAAAAACAGAACTTTGACTAAACTTTGACTGGCTATATCTTTTAAAATAAAACTCCAACTGAGTTGATTCTTTTTCCTACCTCTCTCAAATTTCATCTAGTTTATTTTAAGATTTATTTCAGAAATATTTAGGATAACTTTTTGTACTGTTTTTGAAATATATGTTATTTGAATATTTTTCAAAATAGGAAATGGAGAGAGAAGAAAACTCTCAAAAAGTTTTGGAATGCACACTTCCTCTCCACAACCTGAAGGCAAGCATTCTGAACTCTGGCATAATATTTTTGGGTATTGTTGATACGGTTACAACACCACCTTGACTTGGAGCATACGTTATTTTATGTGACGATAAAATCATACGCATGAGTGCATAATGGAGATGCTTTGCTGTTAGAAATGGATATGCTGGTGATGGTAATCATCCTCGTAAGCTTCTCATGCATACCGGAAGGAAGCCGGGAAAGTCGCGGTCTTGGGTAGACACGAGCTTGTCCCTAGTTCCTCGTCGAGCCGAGTATGCCCGGTATGGCATGGTGAGGCTTGATGAGTGGCGAGTTTATCTGTTAATGGAAATATATTTGTTATGATAATCATACGGAGAATACTTGGACCTCCTGAGTCGGCCGTAGGTCGAGTCTTGTTCACTAACCCCCCCATACTTGTTTCGTACTACCACTTGTGCCTGCCGCAGGTAGGGTACGGTTCAGTAAGTTGTCAACCCCGTCGCAGCACACACCATACAGAGAGGCCATGGTGGAAGATACCGGAGGCCTCCGGTAGGCATGCCACCTGGTCCGGGGGCATGGGTGTTTCCGGTTGGGACCGAGAGGGGGGCACCCCTTAGAGTGCGCGATATAAATTTGATCCCATGCTAAGTCGAGGTTGTAGCCTCCCCACTTAGAGTTTTGCTTGACAGGTGTCGTGGGTGATTCCAGACACCGGTAAGTTAAGCTGGTGTGTGCGGGTCAGGTGTGTTTTCAATTAAAAGACCGTAGGCAGAATTAGTCCTGATGGACTAAATAAATCCGTTACTCGTGGGTAAAGAGTACACCCTCTGCAGAGGTTAAATCTATTCGGATAGCCATGTCCATGGGTAAGGACTACAGTCTGAGATGGGTCTAGTGACGGTTTTTCGGAGGAGAAACGGCTAAACCAGAGCATTGATTATGACTATGACATATGAGGATTATGATTATTATTATTGGGGGCTAACCATTTACATTATTTGAATTATCGAGTATCCCTGGGACGGTTCTACCTCCTGGATACTCACTGCGACTATTCTCTTATAAGCCCTTTATGTGGTGTCGCGTAGACGCCCGACTGTGGCATGCTTGTTATTTCTTTTATCGATAAGCCCTTTATGCGGTGTCGCTCAGACGCCCGACTGAGGCATGATTTATCTTTTATCCTTCCGAGGCGTCGCTTCAGACACTCGAACGGTGCATTTTATTTCTACCCCCGTATTGCATATTCATATCTTTCCCGCATGTGTGCATCATGGATTTCGTTTATTTCGTGACAGACGTTATGATCATAGAATATTTCGGCGCATGATTATCCCTTATTATATCATACCCGTGTTCATAATGTTTGCGAGTACATTCAAACGTACTCACTGGCTTGTCCCTGGCTATTGTCTTGGCCAGATTTCTTGCGTGGAGAGGAGCGTGGCGACGACAGCCCCGGAACCCATGCAAGGGTGATAGCAGCCTCGCGAAGATAGGAGTTATCCTGGTCAGCTGTTCCTGTGGGAAATGGAGTCCCATAGACGTAGATGAACCACAAACCGCTTCCGCCATCAACCACTAGAAACCAAGTGTTGTACTCATAGGCCACAATGGTCTTGTACTACATATTTTGTGCTTTGCTTGGAATTTCTTTATCAGGTTGGTGCCTCATCAGCTAACAGTAATCCTGGGGCTGGTGAGCACAAGGGCCATTTTCTGGAAAATTAATATCCCGAAAATCCGGTCCTGACATCTGTTCAAGCACTTATGACCCCTACACCTGGTTTGCACGCGTACCCCGGTTTTTACATAACTGAGCGGGTATTCGGATACACTCCGGACTGTCGGGTCCAGAGGTCGAAGCGAAAAGGTCCGCCATGACAAATGATTTACAATCTGGCTAGGGACAATATATGTCACTTGAAGTACATAGTCACTTAGACTGACTAAATTCTTCTTCTATACCATCCAACAGGCTGTCTAGCCTACAATCCTGTTGGGAATACTATGTGGCTAATTTCACCTGGTCATAAACCAAACTGACGAGGATCTCTTTCCCATCAGGCCCCACAGGTCCGACCTCGGCCTTGTGGTTCGGGTCAGCCTTGGTATATCGCGTCTTCACCATGGCCCAGGCTTCCCTTGCACCTTGTCGGTAGGCTGATATCTTCCATAATTGGAAGCGCCACCACGCTCCCTTGAGCATCTCTACAAGCTCCCCCATGCCTCCTGGCAGGGAGGCGGATGGCCACAAGGCTTGGGCAATGCCCTGCATCACCTGCCGTACTTGTTCGTGCAGTTGTGATAGCTCTGTAGAAGATCACCCGCAGACCCCGGCATCTCCTCCGCGGGATGACCCGTTAGCATACCTACAGATATAACGCTGTTAGCCGGTTTCTTCACCGAACTCCATAAAAGTTCGCTCAAGCACTTACTAAAAATGCCGCATCAAAGCCTCTTATTCTCCTTTACGGAGTCAGCAAGCTGGGCTCGAACATCTTTCAGTTCAACGCCCAGCTGGGTATTGGCATCTTGGAGATCATTTTTCTCCCGCCTAACCTGCGTAAGCACGCGCTCGCCAGCCTTTGTCATTCTTTTCGATAGAAATAAGTGTTACCAGATGGGGCCTTCTCGGACTCCTTCATTGCGGCAACTGCAGCCCGTACCTGGGCTTTGCACTCCTCCAGCTCTCGAGACAACTAGGTATTCCACTCCGTAAGAACCTACGAAAACAACGATCCTTAAATAAGGTGTGTCAACTCTTTCAAGTCTCAGGTGCTACTGATATACATAATTATTAGATTTTCTTACCCGTATATCCTTTACATACTGGTCCATGGCTCTGGCAAGACAAATTTGAGCAGCTCGGATGTATGCGTCTCCTGAGTTGAAGGCATCGAACGCCTCTTGAGAGAAACAAGCGTCGCGCAGTCAGGCCCGGCGACGCCTGTGATTCATGGCACTCTCCACTTCGGAATTCGTGCAGACAGCCTATCCGCATCCTTTGTAGGAGGAACATACGGTGTTGGCCCCACGTTAGCGTCTGCCTCTAAGTTCTGCTCTGGAGCACGGCTAGTAGAGGCATGGCCGGCAGGCTCTCCGGATATGGTCCGGCGAGCGTTTTTTCTGCTAGGAAACATGGACGTTGTTACATTTTAAAAGACGACAACCACGGAGCGGGGTTCTTTTTCATGCCTCTGCAACAGCGTCTCAGTCCTGACCGCATTCCTTTTAAGCCTACCCGGTTTCGGTGCCCCTTGCGGGTTCGTCATGGCGTCCCGAGGACCTTCCCTGTAAGACACCATATGTGTGTGGTAGGTGAAGTGCAAAAAAATGGGATCCTTCTCGGAAGTTGGGACTCCGGTTTTGCTTACATGCGATGCAGGGAGTAGTCCAGGATAATCGGCTATGATGGCCACCAGGGCACCATCGCAGCTTAATTGATAGAACGTTTTGTCGATGAGCTCCACAAATGTGTCCGGATCTTCTTCGAGTCCGGGGTCGAGGGCCCGATCAGGGTCCTCTCGTTGTGGAGGCGGGTTGTGGACCTCCCTCACAGCTTTCCACAGTTCCTTCTATGAAATAGCAAGGTAAATACTTATGACGAAGAATGCGGGAAGGTTCGGAGTAAAAGGTAGCAGCTCACCCAGCTTGGGGGGTTGTACATGGAGAATCCATCACGTGGCTTAATGCGGATGAACTCCTCTTCCTCTCCTTTATATAAATCGGACAGTATTTTTGATAGAGCAGCGCGGATTCCGGTCCCTTACGACTGCAGCGGGTGGCATCGTCTTCTCCATTGAAGTGCCACATGGGTTGTCCCCGATACTGAAGTGGCTGCACCCCCCCGCATTATACATATTCACATAACCTCGATTATTGTCAATCCTGATTTGGCCAGCGTTTTTATCCGGCCCATCAGGTAAAGGACTTCTCCGTTATCTTCCTCCTGGGGGTTCCAAGGGCGCCAGCTGCGGCGTTTCTTCAAAGGGGCGTTGTCGAACTCAGGAAGGCCCATCCGAATAGGGTCCGTAAGGGGGACGTCCTCCATATAAAACCACTCTGAAGGCCAGTCTTCCGACGTCTTCCTCGGAGTATCGGACAGGTATCCGGTCCTGGCGGTGCGCCATATCTCGGCTCCGCCCAGTTGATGTATTGACCCCTCATGTGTACGGGGTACGAGGCAGAATAGCCTCTTCCATAGCTCGAAATGAGCTTCGCAGCCCAAAAACAGCTCGCAAAGGGCGACGTAGCCAGCGATGTGTAAGATGGAGGCGGGAGTAAGGTTATGCAGCTGGAGGCCGCAGAACTCCAGGAGCCTGCGGAGGAACGGATGGATTGGAAATCCGAGTCCCCTCAATAAGTAAGGGACAAGGCATACCCGCTCCCCCATGGATGGGTTGGGAAAGCTCTCTGCTTGCTCCCCGCCATTGTAAGTGGCTAATCCGGCTCGGACGGGGACCATATACGCAGGAGGGAGAAACCCCTGGGTCTGTAGTTCTACTAATTGGCTGTGGGGAACGGAACACTTCTTCCAATTTCCTGGCTTAGGGCTACGGGAGCGAGAGGAGGAGCTGCGATGGCCGGCCATGATGGGATGGATTTTTTCGGGCGCTCTCCGATGGATGCTCGCTGTGGGAGGATGGTGTGATCTGGATCTGAGGATCCCCGTCTCTTTAAATAGACGATTAACTCGCATGGCTAGGGTGGCAAGTGTAAAAATGCCCCGACTTCTCGCATTCGCTCGACACGTGGAGGATAGCCATTATTAGGCGTTGAAGCCAAGGAGTGCAACATTCATGGGAAGCCAGACATTAATCGACAGGTACTCAGAACTTCAAGAAGAACCCTCCTTGCAATGCCGAAGACAATCTGCACGCCGGACTCATCGTCATTGAAGCCTGGTTCAGGGGCTACTGACGGAGTCCTGGATTAGGGGGTCCTCAGACAGCCGGACTGTATGCTTTGGCCGGACTGTTGGACTATGAAGATACAAGATTGAAGACTTCGTCCCGTGTTCGGATGGGACTCTCCTTGGCGTGGAAGGCAAGCTTGGCAATTCGGATATGTAGATCTCCTCCCTTGTAACCGGCTCTATGTAACCCTAGCCCCCTCCGGTGTGTATATAAACCGGAGGGTTTAGTCCATAGAAGAAGAACAACCATAATCATAGGCTAGCTTCTAGGGTTTAGCCTCTACGATCTCGTGGTAGATCAACTCTTGTAATACTCATATGATCAAGATCAATCAAGCAGGAAGTAGGGTATTACCTCCATCGAGAGGGCCCGAACCTGGGTAAACATTGTTTTCCCCACGCCCCTGTTACCATTAGCCTTGGACGCACAGTTCAGGACCCCCTACCCGAGATCCGCCGGTTTTGACACCGACAGCGAGGTCCTGGCATTTTGAGCTTGAGGTATGCATAATGCGGTACCACATTGAATCTGGCGAATGCGGTTCGTCCGAGCAGTGCGTGATAGAGAAGGGGACGATATCGAAGATTAACTCCTCGATTCGGAAGTTGTCCAGAGATCCAAAGACCACTTCCAGTGTGATTGAGCCTGTGCAACAGGCCTCTACACCTGGTATGACACCTTTAACGGTGGTTTCTGTGGGTTTCATCCTCGAGGGGTTGGTACCCATTTTGCGCACTGTATCCTGATAGAGCAGGTTCAGGCTGCTGCCACCGTCCATAAGGACTCGAGTGAGGTGAAATCCGTCAATGATGGGGTCAAGGACCAATGCGGCAGAACCGCCATGACGGACACTGGTGCGTTGGTCCCTGCGATCGAAAGTGATCGGACAAGAAGCCCATCAGTTGAACTTTGGCCGACTTAGTGCACGCATAGACGTCCCTTAGTGCACGCTTCCGATCCTGCTTGGGAATATGGGTTGCGTATATCATGTTCACCGTTTTCACTTGGGGAGGAAATTTCTTCTGTCCTCATGTGTTCGGCGTCCGGGGCTCCTCCTCCTCGTTGCTATGCGCCCCCTTTTCCCTATTTTCTGCATTCAACTTGCCGGCCTGTTTGAACACCCAACATTCTCTGTTGGTTTGGTTGGCTGGTTTATTGGGGGTGTCGTGAATTTGACATGAGCGATCAAGTATGCCGTCCAAACTGGACGGGCCCGGATTTCTTCTTTTGAATGCATTTTTCCGCTGACCGGATTTAGAGCCACTGAATCCGGCATTGACTGTCGTTTCTTCAGCGTTGCCACCGTTGTTGCGGCGCTTGTGTCTGTTGCAACGTGGCCTGCCGTTACTATCTTTGGCATCTGAATTGCCGGGATTTCTTGATGTGTTGTTGCTGCGAGCCAGCCAGCTGTACTCGCCCACACAAAAGCGGGTATGAGTATCGTGAGGGATGCCATGGACTTCGGCTTCTCTTGGCCGTGGTGTCGGGCGAGCCACTCGTCATCCGGGCAGTCGACAATTTGGTTCTTTTTAGTTAGGAACCGAGTCCAGAATTTCCTGGCTGATTCCGCTGGCTGTTGGGTTATGTGACTCAAGTCATCGGCATCCGGTGGTCGCACATAAGTGCCCTAGAAATTGTCAAGGAATGCGTCTTCCAAATTCTCCCAACTGCCAATGGAGTTTGCCGGCAGGCTATTCAGCCAATGCCGAGCCGGCCCTTTGAGTTTTAGTGGGAGGTACTTGATGGCATGTAGATCGTCACCGCGGGCCAAGTGGATGTGGAGAAGAAAATCTTCAATCCATACCGCGGGGTCTGTTGTACCATCATATGATTCAATGTTCACGGGTTTAAAACCTTCTGAAAATTCGTGATCCATTACTTCGTCAGTGAAGCATAGGGGGTGTGCGGCGCCTCTGTGCTGGGCTATGTCATGACGCAGTTCATACGAGTCTTGTCTGCTGTATTCTGCCCGGCCGGATTTGCTTTTAGTATATCCGGCGTGACGGTCACCTTCACGCGTTGGGGCGCGCCCCGTGATCCGTGGATCGATCTTGTATGTCCTGCTTTCTTTTCCAATACGTCTCGCAGGTCCTGCGTGTTGCCCCGGGCCTTGGTGTTTTTGTTTGACTGGCGACGGGGTGCGGGCTGGACTACGAGCTGATATGCCGCTTTGTCTCGGCCATGAGGTGGCCGCTCGGCCGCATCATACGCTTGTCGTGTAGGCTTTAATGCTTCCTCCTCGAGTTGCGCTAGCAACCTGCAGTTTGGGTAAATTTTGGTTGGGCGCTCGAGTTCGTATTCCTCAGCTGCCAGGACCTCAGTCCATCTATCCGCTAGCAGATCTTGGTCAGCTTGAAGCTGTGGCTATAAGCCGGCGCTTTAAGCGCTCCTGCTCGACGGGATCCTCATGCACGATAAATTCTTCCACACCGAGGCTGACCTCGTCTTCGGAGAGGGGCATGTAATTGTCATCCTCCGATTCTCCATCTGCTGCCTGTTCCTTCGGGCTAGCTTGCCCATCCTCCCGCTCGAAGCCTGGCTGGAGGGGATTGTCTTCGTCTTCGGCACTATCCGCAGCGTTATTGTCTCTTGTGCCAGTATTGCTGCTTTTGCTATGGCGGGGCTTAGAGCGGCGCCGATGACGCCGGTGCTTAGATTGCTTGTCGAGGGGATTATCCTCCGTTGCCTTATTGCTATCGCTTTCTTTGGGGGTGTCCACCATGTATATATCATATGATGAGGTGGCAGTCCAGCGCCCTGTGGGCGGTGGTTCCTGTTCTTCTCCTGCATCGTCGTCCTTACCGTCGATGTCTTCGGAGTTGAAATCGAGCATGTCAGTTAAGTCGTTGACAGTGGCTATTAAGTGGGTGGTGGGTGGGGAATGAATTTCTTGGTCGTCCGCTTCCCACTCAAGCCGGACATAGTTCGGCCAAGGGTCTCCTAACAAGGAGAGAGACCTCAATAAGTTTAGCACGTCGCCCACGGCCGAGTGCTGAAAGATATCCGCAGAGGTAAACTCCATGACCGGTGCCCAATCAGATTCGATAGGCACGGACGCAGGCGGTTCGGAGCCTGTGGTCGGGGACGAATCCAAGGGTCTGGCAACACAGGTCTCATAGGAGGTGAAGTGAGTATTTGGCTCTATCGCCGCTGATTGTGCGGCCTCCGTGGCGGGGTCCATCCACCCGTCCTCGGACGGCCCGATCTGCTCCGGATTGAGGGCCGGAGTAGCCGCAGGTGTGATCTCCCGAACACCGTTCAACGGCAGCGCTAAGTCATGCTCATCGTGACTATGCGGCGCACATGACAAGGGCTCGAATCCGTCAAAGATCAAGTCTCTGCGGATGTCGGCATTATAGTTTAAGCTTCCAAACCTGACCTGACGTCCAGGGGCGTAGCTCTCAATCTGCTCCAGATGGCCAAGTGAGTTGGCCTGTAGTCCGAAGCCGCCGAATACGAAGATCTATCCGGGGAGAAAAACCTCACCCTGGATCGCATTGTTGCCGATGATCGAAGGAGCCATCAAGTCTTTCTCGTGACGGCACAGTGGAACTCTCAATGAAAGCACCAATGTCGGTGTCAAACCGGCGGATCTCGGGTAGGGGGTTCTGAACTATGCGTCTAAGGTGGATGGTAACAGGAGGCGGGGGACACAATGTTTACCCAGGTTCGGTCCCTCTCGATGGAGGTAATACCCTACTTCCTGATATGAGTATTACAAGAGTTGATCTACCACGAGGTCGTAGAGGCTAAGCCCTAGAAGCTAACCTATGATTATGATTGTTCTTGTCCTACGGACTAAACCCTCCAGTTATATAGACACCGGAGGGGGATAGGGTTACCACAGAGTCGGTTACAAGGGACGAGATCTACATATCCAAATTGCCAAGCTTGCCTTCCACGCAAAGGAGCGTCCCACTCGGACACGGGACGAAGTCTTCAATCTTGTATCTTCATAGTCAAACAGTCCGGCCAAAGTAAATAGTCCGGCCGTCCGAGGACCCCCTAATCCAGGACTCCCTCAGCTGGGCCTCCGGTTAATAGGTTAGTCCCAAAAATAATATAAAAGTGCATAAATAAGCCCATTAAACATCCAAAATAGAATATATAATAGCATGGAACAATCAAAAATTATAGATACGTTGGAGAGGTATCACTGGCTCCCCTCAACTAGCAAGGTGGGACTAAACATCCACCGCGCCCCTCGCTTGGCAGCGAACCACCTTTAGTCACGGTTGCTGGCTCTAACCGCAACTAAAGACCCCCTTTAGTCCTGGTTGTATCACCAACCGTGACTAAAGGTGGTGTGCTGCCCGCCGCTTCGGCTGGCTAGAAGTGACCTTTAGTCCCGGTTGGTGGCTCCACACTACTAGGGAAAACCTTATACACAGAATCTTAGCAGTAGTGTTGGATAAAATGAAGCGCTGCTGCTACTTAGTAGTAGCGTGTGGTGATACGTCTCCAACGTATCTATAATTTTTGATTGTTCCATGCTATTATATATTCTGTTTTGGATGTTTATGGGCTTTATTATACACTTTTATATTATTTTTGGGACTAACCTATTAACCCAGAGCCCAGTGCCAGTGCCAGTTTCTGTTTTTCCCTTGTTTTAGTGTTTCGCAGAAAAGGAATATCAAACGGAGTCCAAACGGAATGAAACCTTCGGGAGAGTTATTTTTGGAACGGAGGCAACCCAGAAGACTTGGGGTGTACGTAAGGGAAGCAACAAGGAAGGCACGAGGCAGGGGAGCGCGCCCTCCACACTCGTGGGCCCCTCGTGGCTCCCCTGGCATATTTCTTCCTCCTATATATACCAATATACCCTAAAACCATCGGGGAACAGAAGAGATCGGGAGTTCCGCCGCCGCAAGCCTCTGTAGCCACCAAAAACCAATTGGGACCCTATTCCGGCACCTTGCCGGAGGGGGGATCCCTCACCGGTGTCCATCTTTATCATCCCGGCTCTCTCCATGACGAGGAGGGAGTAGTTCACCCTCGGGGCTGAGGGTATGTACCAGTAGCTATGTGTTTGATCTCTCTCTCTCTCGTGTTCTTGATTTGGCACGATCTTGATGTATCGCGAGCTTTGCTATTATAGTTGGATCTTATGTTGCTTCTCCCCCTCTACTCTCTTGTAATGGATTGAGTTTTCCCTTTGAAGTAATCTTATCGGATTGAGTGTTTAATGATTTGAGAACACTTGATGTATGTCTTGCCATGCGTATCTGTGGTGACAATGGGATATCACGTGATTCACTTGATGTATGTTTTGGTGATCAACTTGTGGGTTCCGCCCATGAACCTATGCATAGGGGTTGGCACAAGTTTTCGTCTTGATTCTTCGGTAGAAACTTTGGGGCACTCTTTGAGGTTCTATGTGTTGGTTGAATAGATGAATCTGAGATTGTGTGATGCATATCGTGTAATCATACCCACGGATACTTGAGGTGACATTGGAGTATCTAGGTGACATTAGGGTTTTGGTTGATTTGTGTCTTAAGGTGTTATTCTAGTACGAACTCTAGGGCTGTTTGTGACACTTATAGGAATAGCCCAACAGATTGATTGGAAAGAATAACTTTGAGGTGGTTTCGTACCCTACCATAATCTCTTCGTTTGTTCCCCACTATTAGTGACTTTGGAGTGACTCTTTGTTGCATGTTGAGGGATAGTTATATGATCCAATTATGTTATTATTGTTGAGAGAACTTGCACTAGTGAAAGTATGAACCCTAGGCCTTGTTTCCTAGCATTGCAATACCGTTTACGCTCACTTTTACCACTTGTTACCTTGCTGTTTTTATATTTTCAGATTACTAAAACCTATACCTACCATCGATATTGCACTTGTATCACCATCTCTTCGCCGAACTAGTGCACCTATACAATTTACCATTGTATTGGGTGTGTTGGGGACACAAGAGACTCTTTGTTATTTGGTTGCAGGGTTGCTTGAGAGAGACCATCTTCATCCTACGCCTCCCACAGATTGATAAACCTTAGGTCATCCACTTGAGGGAAATTTGCTACTGTCCTACAAACCTCTGCACTTGGAGGCCCAACAACGTCTACAAGGAGAAGGTTGCGTAGTAGACATCAAGCTCTTTTCTGGCGCCGTTGCCGGCGAGGTGAGTGCTTGAAGGTATATCTTTAGATCTTGCAATCGAATCTTTTAGTTTATTGTTTTATCACTAGTTTAGTCTATAAAAGAAAACTACAAAAAAATGGAATTGAGTTTGCCTCATACGCTTCATCTTTTTAATATCTTTCGTGAGTATGATGGAAATGAAAATTGTGCCAAAGTGTTAGAAGAAGAATGCATTAAAATGTTTGGCACTAAATCTTTGAGTGATGAGCATGATTGCAATGTTGTTAGTATGAACTCATTGAATATCCATAGTACTAATGATTATTGCACTAGTTATGATGAAAATGTCTCCTATAAACATGTCAATTTTTGTGGAGTGCATTGGGTTTGCAAGTACACACCAAATAGGGAAGATAGATATTGCAAGAGGCATAAGCATTTAGAATCTAAATTGTTGCAAGAAAGGCTAGATGTTTGTGCTGAAAATTTAAATTTTCTTAGCCGTACTCGTGAACTTTGCAATGAACGGGGTCATTTAACTATCCGATGCAAATTGTTTCATGATCTAATCTTGTCCAAAAATTGTGATGACTTGATTTCCCTTGCACATTATACTGAACTTAGTTTGCGTATGGGCTATGAAGAAATGAAACGTATAACTAACACTAGTAGGAAAAGGGGCTTTTACCCCGGTTTATAAGGGCCTTTTGTCCCGGTTTTCGAACCGGGACAGAAGGTCCTCCACGTGGCCGCTGCTGCCAGCCCAGGCAGGGGGGCCTTTGGTCCGGGTTGGTGCCACCAACCGGGACCAATAGGCAGGGCCTTTTGTCCCGGTTGGTGTCACCAACCGGGACCAATAGGCATCCACGCGTCAGCATTTCAGGGGCTGGGGTTTTTGTATTTTTTTGAAGGGGGGGGGGGGTTGGGGGGTTTTGGGGGGTTAATTTAGGTGTTTCATATATTGTGTTAGCTAGCTAATTAATAGAGAGAAGTGTCCTCTCTTATCTCCGTGCTTGGTCGACGCTACATACTATATACGTATGGAGAGGACTAGACACGCTAGCTAGTAAGCAAATGAAGGAAACAGAAGATCGTCATGAACATATGCATACAGAGAGAAGTGATATCGACCACCTCTCCTTCTCCGAGAGATTGGTCGAACAACAAGTTCTCGTATATCTGTCTGACACTACCGGCTACATATATACAATAATTATCTCTTACAATATAATCTCCTAATTAAATTGTAAGAACACAGGGTCCACATAGTATTCTCCGTTATAAGCGATCACGTGGTCAAGGAAGAATGCCGCCAATTCCTCTTGAATTGCTCGCATACGATCTTCTGCTAGGAGTTCATCCCGCATCCGAAACATCTAATTTGAAGAAGGGGGTCAATACATATACATATGAATAACTGAAACTCGACACAAATGATGGTAATAAAATAAAATTGTGAATATTATTGCTTACGCACTTCATATTGTTCGTCAGAGTAGCCCCGCTCACAGGTCGTGTGGCGGATAGACTCGCAAACGTAGTATCCGCAGAAATCATTCCCTTGTTCCTGCCACAACCACTTTACAAGAAATAGAGGTCAATCTAACTGATAAGCAAGCATGCTTAATGGTATTGATGAAACTAGCGCTTGAATCACTAGGAGATGTGCGGAACATGCTACTATAGTACTTACTTTCGGGTGTCTAAATTGCAGCTTCTTCGGCAGTCCCGGAGCTTTTGTGGTGAATTTTCTCCAAACCCTGCCAGACAAAGAAAACAATTACTTGATATCAGGAAATGAACAAAGTTGCTGATATGGTGGATAATGATCGATTTAACTTACTTCTCGAGCATTTGAGTCATGTTCGCATAGTCCTGGGGATCTTTTCGTCTCGAGTCTAAGACGGTTACTACTCCCTGCTCAAGCTTAATCTCAAGGAGAATATAGTGGAAGCTGCGCATGCATGCATAAGTCATCAATTACATTACCATAACCTGGACTAATAAGGGAAACCGAATATGCACAAGATAGTAACACCCACTTGAAGTTGTAAGGAAAGAGTATTATATCTTTGTTTTGATTTAATACCAACGATCGTAGCAAGTTGGCCTCGGCTTCTTTGGCATGTTTTTCAACCGTATATGCATCAATGAGATTTGTGTTAATGAACCCAATATCACCGATTTGTCTTTTGTTCAATTCGGCGATCTTCAATCTGCATAATATAGTGAGGATAATTATAAATACATGCAATGAAAGAGCTGACCTATATAGAGAGACTTAATGACAGAAGTAGTACTACTTACAGACAGTAGCAAGTGATCGTTGTTTTATCGAGGGCCTTTTGATTGAAAAACTGGAAGAACTCCTCAAATGGAACATTCAGCAGTTCAATTCCAACGAGGTCATGCTCCGGTTTTACTCTCAGCGTCAAAGTATTCATCCCATCAAACTCTCTGCAGGTTTTCATGTACCAATCATGTAATCTTCGCATCATCGTTGTTAGAGATCTTTCATCTTTGACGAGAGGCATCCCGTAATGGTATTTGTGTTCGTCCACCTCCATGATTTCTAATGTACATCGTCGGGCAGGTAATCTCCAAGACTGCTATAACCGGCCACCATCCTCGGATCATTCGCGACGATGTCTTTTGACACCTTGAGCGGGGGCACGATTGGTTCGCTTGTTCGCCGAGCTGGGCAATTTTTTTCCCAGCTCGTCTTTCCTTTAACCTTTGATCACTGACAGTACTTCCCGACCGCTCCGCTTCGGCATATGTCTTTGCAAGAATGCACTCATAGTTGCCTCTCGGCGGAGACTTTGGTGGTTTTGTCAGGGCAGCCCGAGTGCGCTTTTGTAACGCCCACGATGCGGCTATATCTCCCACGTGTCGAGGCACGACTTAGAGGCATAACCGCATTGTGGTTTTGTCGCAAGAAGGGTCATCTTCACACAATCCCATGTAATGAACAAGAATGGGATAAAGAGTTGGCTTACAATCGCCACTTCACACAATACATAAATAAAACATACATCATTCAGAGATACACACATAGGTCCGACTACGGAACCAAAAGAAAAGAAGACAACCCAACTGCTAGATCCCCGATCGTCCCAACTGGGCTCCACTACTGATCAACAGGAAACGAAACAACACAACGAACAAGAGCTTCAACGAGCTCCCACTTGAGCTCTGTGGCATCGCCTGCGCTGGTCTCATCGGCACCTGCAACTGTTTAGGAAGTATCTGGTGAGTCACGAGGAGTCAACAATCTCACACCTGCGAGATCAAGACTATTTAAGCTTATAGGAAAGGATGGGTTAATGAGATGGAGCTGCAGCAAGTACTAAGCATATATGGTGTCTAACATACGCAAATAAGAGCGAGAAGAGAAGCAACGGAACGGTCGTCAACTAGCAATGATCAAGAAGTGATCCTGAACTCCTACTTACGTCAAACATAACCCAGAAACCGTGTTCACTTCCCGGACTCCGCCAAGAAGAGACCATCACGGCTACACGCGCGGATGATGCGTTTTAATTAAGTCAAGTGTCAAGTTCTCTACAACCGGACATTAACAAATTCCCATCTGCCACATAACCGCGGGCACGGCTTTCGAAAGATAATACCCTGCAGGGGTGTCCCAACTTAGCCCATTATAAGCTCTCACGGTCAACGAAGGATAAACCTTCTCCCGGGAAGACCCGATCAGTCTCGGAATCCCGGTTTACAAGACATTTCGACAATGGTAAAACAAGACCAGCAAAGCCGCCCGATGTGCCGACAAATCCCGATAGGTGCTGCACATATCTCGTTCTCAGGGCACACCGGATAAGTCAAGCTACGAGTAAAACCGGACCTCGAGTTTCCCCGAGGTGGCCCCGCAGGCTGCTCGGTTCGGACCAACACTCGAAGGAGCACTGGCTGGGGGGGTCTAAAATAAAGATGACCCTTGAGTCTGCAGAACCAAAGGGAAAAAGGGATAGGTGGTAGCAAATGATAAAACCAAGGTTGGGCCTTGCTGGAGGAGTTTTATTCAAAGCGAACTGTCAGGGGGGTGCCATAAATCACCCAACCGCGTAAGGAACGCAAAATCAAGGAACATAACACCGGTATGACGGAAACTAGGGTGGCAAGAGTGGAACAAAACACCAGGCATAAGGCCGAGCCTTCCACCCTTTACCAAGTATATAGATGCATTAATTAAATAAGAGATATTGTGATATCCCAGCATAAACATAAACCAACATGGAGCAATCTTCATCTTCTCCTGCAACTAGCAACGCTATAAGAGGGGCTGAACAAAAGCGGTAACATAGCCAAACAATGGTTTGCTAGGAAGGGTGACAAAGGTTAGGGGTTGACATGGCAATAAGGGAGGCATGATATAACAAGTGGTGGGTAGCGCAACATAGCGATAGAGCGAACAACTAGCAAGCAAAGATAGAAGTGATTTCAGGGGTATGGTCATCTTGCCTGAGATCCTGCTAGGAAGAAGAACGAGTCCATGAAGAAGACAAACGGACGTAGTCGAACGAATCCTCACAACTCTGGAACGAAACCGAAGGTAACGAGAGAAGCAACCCGGAAAGAAACAAACAACATAGTAAACAACCACCACATACACATGGCATGATGCAAAAACAAATATGATGCATGTCCGGTTTAATGAGGCATGGCATGGCAAAGTGCAACAAACAACACTACAAATTAAGTGGAGCTCAATATGCAACGAGTTGCATATTGACGAAACACCACATCAATTATTTAGTTCTCTCTCGTTTATGTACCCAACAATATTAAATGTTGATTAACATGGCTAGAGGTGAAGCATAAGTAAACTAACTATTTAAGCAAGTTAAATGAGGCCGGAAATAATAAACAACAATTCCGGAAAATCCTCATGTCCATATTTTAGATTTGGTACTGTTATGCCCTAAACACAATTTTAATGTTTTTAAACAGCAAAATGAAGTGCACCATGTTAATCTAGGCATTTTTCTACCCCATTTATATATAAAGTTTATTAAAATCCGAGCTACGGTTATTTAGTTATGAATTAAAGCATTTAGCATGTTATTTGAGAAAATTTAATCAAACATCATTTTTAAACAATTTTAACATGGGTGAAAGTGGCATATTATTAAACTACACAAAATTCTATGCATTTTACATGTTTAAATCATTTTAATCCGATGCACGGTTTATTAGTTATTAAATGCATGCAGAACAGGGGGTTTTCTGTAAAACTGTAAACTCCTGGATAATGTCTAAATTCGCAGCATGGCCAAAATCTGGAGGGGCTGGTGGCTGCTCACATGGGCCAAGGCCCAACTCGGTGTGGAGGGTGCTGGCTGGGCCAGATCTGGAGTCCAGCAGGTGACCCACGCGCGTGGTGGTCGTAAGCTCGATGCAGCGCTGCTGCATCTCGCTGCAGAAGAACGGCGGCAGGGGCGAAGCAGAGGCCGGACTTAAGGACAGGGACGGCGAGGCGAGGTGGAACGGATCCAGGTGGAGGCGACCAGGAACAGGGCGCAGGCGCGGATCCGACGGAGACAAGCTTGAGGCGTCGGCCATGGGAGCTCCAAGGAGGGCGGTGGCTGTTGCTGTTTCCTGAAGAAGGAAAAGACAGAGAGAGGATTCAGAGAGGGAAAAGATGAAGGAAGCAGAGAGAAGGCGAGCAGGAGAAGGACGGGAGGAGGAGACACGACGACCTGGAGACAAACAGGGCTCGAGCATTGCCTCCCTGGCACGAGATGCAGAGGAGGCCAGCCAGCAGATGGGAGCGAGGGGAAATCCCCGGATCCGACGAGGGAAAGGGCCGGGACTGGCCTGAACGGGTCGGGGAAATGCCGAACTTGCCCGAGATGGTGGTGGAGCAAGGACGAGGCGGCACTGGAAGCCTGCACGGGCGTCCATGGCGCGGGACGCGGGGCGGCGAAGGAGCAGGAGGCTGACGAGGTCCCGTACGGGCGGCTTCGCGGATCCATCGGGGACGAACGGGTGACGACGCACACGTATTCGTGGAGGCAGGGGAGCTCTGGTTGGGTGGATCGATGGATTGGGGAATGAGGAGATCCCGAGGTGGGAGACGACAAAGGTGGAGTGTGGCGGCGGGGATGGATGGGACATCTCCCTAGATTTTAGGGTTTGACTGGTTATATAGCAGGTAGATTAGTTTAGGGGCTATTCGGGCCCTCCGATTAAAATTGAGCGGTCGAGAAAAATAGGCTAGGAAGTCCAAATAAGAAAACGGAGATGTTTTGTAGATGTTAGGGGATGATCCAGACCCAACGGTAACAACAAATCGGGTCGGGTACGGGACAACTTTCGGACGCGCGGGAGGGGACTATGCACTGCGCAAGGAGGGGTTCGGTGGTTGTGCAGAGAGGGTCAAAGGGTCAGACAAGAGAGAATCGAATATCCGGTTAGACTCAGAATGGTCAACGAACGCAAGGGGGGACGCGGCAACTACGAGCGGATGCAAGTTTTATGAAAACAAATGCGGATGATGCAATGCTGAATGCAATAAATAAATAAATCACACTGCGACAACGGAAAACATGGAAGCCGTCTGGAGCGTCGGTCTCGGGGCGTTACAACACTCCACCACTACAAGAGGATCTCGTCCCAAGATCTAGGATGGCACCGGAGAGAAACGGAAGAGGAAGAGGTAAAACAAAGTTGCTTCTTTGACAAACGAGTGAAACCAAAGAACCCTGAGAGGTTAAAAACTTGAAAGAAGAATACGACAGAGTTGAACAAAATTGAGAAGACTCCGGTAGAAAAGAGAAACAAGGAACACCATGTGAACCTTGGAGTTTGCAAAGCTATGAATGACGAGAACAATGGACGAGAAGTACATGCAAGCACTCCGGTTGAAACGAGATGTACAAGGAACGATAATGATCAATTACGATAACGCTCCGGTTGGAAAATGGAAGGGGTACAATATGGACATGGCAAAATGAAAGCACTTGGATGAGACTCCAGTTAGAAGAGGACTGATAGACACAACACTCCGGTTAAAACAAGATAAAGAAGGAATGAGAATGATATAATTTGGGCAGCACTCCGACTGTAAATGGAAGGAATTGAATATGATCTTGACAAGATGGGAGGATACTCGATGAATTTACCAACACACTGCCTCCGTAACTAATGAAAGAATGGCACAAGGGGTAAGAAATATTTCAGGCAGCACTCCGGTTGAGGGAGGAGACAAAACATGATATGATGAGAGAACTCGAATGAAAACACGACACTCCGGCTAAACGGATAAGAAAGGAAAAATTACATGATCTTGACAAAACAAGATGATTGGTCGAAGAGAGCATCACAAAGCCTCCGGAAACAAAGCATGATAGTTAGATAGTTGGAGTGAATAGAACGAAGAATGAAACCAACATCTCCTACCATAAATGAATTTTTAAAGAGCATCCTTACGAAGTAGGATTGAACGGAGTTGTTGGAAAACCCACAACGAAAAGAATAAGCTTGTAGTGGGCTTATGGAAACATCTCAATATTATGAGGTGAGCTTCTGCCACCAACGGAAACAAATGATTGCTTGAGATCGACGAAGAGATGAAAACTTCTTTCGCTGAGAGGATAGGAGAAAATTTGGATCATTGATAAGCACCATAATAGCAACATCCCTTAGGTAAGGATATAAGTGAAATCTATACCAAGATAACTCCAACAAAGAGATTGGTGGACTTAAGTATCTCATTCTGGACAACATGTGAATCATGAAACGCGAACTCAAATTGTCCAGAATGACATAACACCACCTCAAAAGATAAGAGAGAAAGAATTGCACTTCGGAATGCAAGATGAAGAATGGTTGAACTCCTCAAAACAAACATGTGTTGAACACCATGTTTATTTTAGAGTATAGCTTGGCGGGTCTTAACTCCGAGAGAAATCTTGAAGAACAATTGAAGAATGAAAAGAATCCTTGACGAAGCACCATGTAGAGCCTCCATGAAGAACTCCGGTAAAAAAAGAATGATCAAACGAAAGGGAAAGTTGAAAAGAACTCCGGGAGAAGCCTTGCAATGATTAGATGAAGCTTTGAAATGATATAATTGAAATAACTTGGAGCTCCGGAAAGAAAAATGAACAACTTGGAACCGAGAATTTTTGATGAACCTCAGGAATAAGGAATTGAATTTTACTCGATGAAACAAGAATAAGAATTACATTATGATTATCCTTCATCAATTAAATTGATGAAAAGCAATGGATCTGACAAACTGCTTATTCTCATAGAAAGGATTAAGAGAGATATAGCGCAAACTTGAGAAAAGTCTTCAACGATCCGCCGATAGGATTTGGAAAGAACGAATGAATTGATATGATAACGAGGGAAGAGAAATCTTGAACGAACCACCGTAGGAATTGGAAATGAAAGTAGCAAAAGCACAATTCACCGGGAAGAATTAGAAAAAATGAATAAAGATACTTGACGGAATATAAATATATGAGAACGAAGAGATTACGAACTGACTAGAGAATACTTGAACGATGCACCGGAAGAATATGGAGATGAATGAAGAGACATCAATTTAGAATAATTGGAGAACGAAGCTGAAAACTTAGAACGAAGAAATCTTCTGAAGTGATGGCCTTTGGATGATCAAGAAATGAAAACAACTTTGAAATGCTCCGGATGTGTAAGAAAAGAATTGTGCGATTGGAAACAATTTGAGAGGATGGCATCAAGTTAGAACCATGAATCTTCAAGAGAACGGACCAAGATTCAAGAGAATTTATTCTTCGTTCTTCAAATGTTGACAATGACGACGAGAAACACCACCATGAATTGTTGAGGCACTCCGGAATGAAAATTAGAAAGGTTGAATCAATGATGAAAAGAATTTGAAAGATCTTGAAGAAAGACATTTGACTGATGATAATTCATTCTTACGTCAAACTTTGCAATGAATTTGAGAATAACTCCGGAAAGAATTAGAAGAGTCAGGTAAGATCCTGGGGAAAAGACCTGTGGGTTAGGGCCCACTCAAAAGAATCACCGTTGAAAAAAAATTGCTTGAAAAGAGAGATTACACCGATTGAATTAAAAGGCTTGAATGAGATAACAACCTCGAAATAGTTCGGATTGATGCGGAGTGGAAACACGAATCTTCAGAGATATCTTCAGCACTCCGGAACAATTGAATAGCACGCGAAGAATGATTAAGAGTTGCACCGGCATGAGAAAAACATTTGAAACAAGGAAAAAGAATGTGACCAACATTGAAGGCTAGAATTTAGTCCACCGGAGAAGAAAAAGAATGAACAATGATAAGCTTGAAGAACATCTTCATGAGAATCACCGGGTAAGAACATTGAAAGAAAAGAATGAAGAGACTTCTCACCAATAAAGGATACATGGTTGAGAAATCTGAGTCCTTGAAGAAAAAGGGTGGGAGGGTGGGAAAACAAAGGCAACTTGGGTCGGATGAAGCAAACACCGTTGCAAAGAACTGAGAATTGATCTCGCGAATGTTGAAATGATCGGATCCACTTGAAGAGAAGCACGCCGTTTGGAAAAAAAATTAACATGATGACCTCGATGATCAAGAAGGATTATCATCCACATAGAAATATGAGAACACCGCTTAGGAAAAGGTATGGATTCAACATTTGACTTCGAAGCAACTCGAATACCATAAATAAAACAAAACAAAGGATTGGCTTGCAGAATAAGCCGGAACAAACATATGATAGAGATTTCGTCCGAAGTTTTCGTGGTGGGGCCCACACGGGCTCGATCGTACAGCACCATCATGTACAAGGCAGTGCACATGACATACGAAGCGTCCCCGAGTCGGCATAGCCAAGGACTCTTTAAGACACTACGAGACCACTGTAAAACCAACCGTGGAAAGGCGGACCACTAGACGTCGAACCCCAATCTCATATCATGCATCTGTCGGAAAGATATCCTAGGGGCAACTTGAATTCCCACTTATAAACTCCCGAAACTTTCTGGTTATGCAATCAGGTGTTGGGGATACAGGGGACACAAAATATATCACCCAAACTAGCAATCCCTAGATCCAGCTGTATCCATCCGTCAACACATAACCAAGAAACCTTCGGAAATCGTGTACCTCAACCTTCGAAAAGCATCCGTTATACGAGTTATGGCAATACTCCCGAACTCCCGCCCCAGTACTGGGTGGCGTCGAGGTGATCTCACCAACAACTGCATAAAAGAGATTTCGATGTCGGCGAAACTCAGGTATTCCAGAACTGCAACGATAAAATTGTGACGACAACACCTCGGAGCTCAACTCCCCGGGACACTGCCACAACCCCTAAATGTCAGGAGGCACCAAGAACAATGTTCTCGTCACAAAACCATCGGAACGATTCCAAGATACCCGCGTGATCCTAAAATTTTTTTAGTGAAATTTGAGGAGAGAAAGTCAAAACTTCTACGTCAGGAGGCCTCACCAGAGCGACGAAGGGACTGAGGAGTAAAAAGAATCCTACTCTCCGATATATATAATCCTAAGACTCAAAACATTTTTGTTCTAGACTCAACAACGCCAGCGATTCGATCAAGCAGGGGGCTCCTAAGACGGGGATGGCTCTGATTACCAACTTGTAACGCCCACGATGCGGCTATATCTCCCACGTGTCGAGGCACGACTTAGAGGCATAACCGCATTGTGGTTTTGTCGCAAGAAGGGTCATCTTCACACAATCCCATGTAATGAACAAGAATGGGATAAAGAGTTGGCTTACAATCGCCACTTCACACAATACATAAATAAAACATACATCATTCAGAGATACACACATAGGTCCGGCTACGGAACCAAAAGAAAAGAAGACAACCCAACTGCTAGATCCCCGATCGTCCCAACTGGGCTCCACTACTGATCAACAGGAAACGAAACAACACAACGAACAAGAGCTTCAACGAGCTCCCACTTGAGCTCTGTGGCATCGCCTGCGCTGGTCTCATCGGCACCTGCAACTATTTAGAAGTATCTGGTGAGTCACGTGGACTCAGCAATCTCACACCCGCGAGATCAAGACTATTTAAGCTTATAGGAAAGGATGGGGTAATGAGATGGAGCTGCAGTAAGTACTAAGCATATATGGTGGCTAACATACGCAAATGAGAGCGAGAAGAGAAGCAACGCAATGGTCGTCAACTAGCAATGATCAAGAAGTGATCCTGAACTCCTACTTACGTCAAACATAACCCAGAAACCGTGTTCACTTCCCGGACTCCGCCGAGAAGAGACCATCATAGCTACACGCGCGGTTGATGCGTTTTAATTAAGTCAAGTGTCAAGTTCTCTACAACCGGATATTAACAAATTCCCATCTGCCACATAACCGCGGGCACGGCTTTCGAAAGGTAATACCCTGCAGGGGTCTCCCAACTTAGCCCATTATAAGCTCTCACGGTCAACGAAGGATAAACCTTCTCCCGGGAAGACCCGATCAGTCTCGGAATCCCGGTTTACAAGACATTTCGACAATGGTAAAACAAGACTAGCAAAGCCGCCCGATGTGCCGACAAATCCCGATAGGAGCTGCACATATCTCGTTCTCAGGGCACACCGGATAAGTCAAGCTACGAGTAAAACCAGACCTCGAGTTTCCCCGAGGTGGCCCCGCATGCTGCTCGGTTCGGACCAACACTCGAAGGAGCACTGGCCCAGGGGGGCTAAAATAAAGATGACCCTTGAGTCTGCAGAACCCAAGGGAAAAAGGGATATGTGGTAGCAAATGGTAAAACCAAGGGTGGGCCTTGCTGGAGGAGTTTTATTCAAAGCGAACTGTCAAGGGGGTCCCATAAATCACCCAACCGCGTAAGTAACGCAAAATCAAGGAACATAACACTGGTATGACGGAAACTAGGGTGGCAAGAGTGGAACAAAACACCAGGCATAAGGCCGAGCCTTCCACCCTTTACCAAGTATATAGATGCATTAATTAAATAAGAGATATTGTGATATCCCAACATAAACATAGACCAACATGGAGCAATCTTCATCTTCTCCTGCAACTAGCAACGCTATAAGAGGGGCTGAACAAAAGCGGTAACATAGCCAAACAATGGTTTGCTAGGAAGGGTGACAAAGGTTAGGGGCTGACATGGCAATAAGGGAGGCATGATATAACAAGTGGTAGGTAGCACAACATAGCGATAGAGCGAACAACTAGCAAGCAAAGATAGAAGTGATTTCAGGGGTATGGTCATCTTGCCTGAGATGCCGCTTGGAAGAAGAACGAGTCCATGAAGAACACAAACGGACGTAGTCTAACGAATCCTCACAACTCCGGAACGAAACCAAAGGTAACGAGAGAAGCAACCCGGAAAGAAACAAACAACATAGTAAACAACCACCACATACACATGGCATGATTCAAAAACAAATATGATGCATGTCCGGTTTAATGAGGCATGGCATGGCAAAGTGCAACAAACAACACTACAAATTAAGTGGAGCTCAATATGCAACGAGTTGCATATTGACGAAACACCACATCAATTATTTAGTTCTCTCTCGTTTATGTAACCAACAATATTAAATGTTGATTAACATGGCAAGAGGTGAAGCATAAGTAAACTAACTGTTTAAGCAAGTTAAATGAGGCCGGAAATAATAAACAACAATTCCGAAAAATCCTCATGTCCATATTTTAGATTTGGTTCTGTTTTGCCCTAAACACAATTTTAATGTTTTTAAACAGCAAAATGAAGTGCACCATGTTAATCTAGGCATTTTTCTACCCCATTTACATATAAAGTTTATTAAAATCCGAGCTACGGTTATTTAGTTATGAATTAAAGCATTTAGCATGTTATTTGAGCAAATTTAAACAAACAGCATTTTTAAACAATTTTAACATGGGTGAAAGTGGCATATTATTAAACTACACAAAATTCTAAGCATTTCACATGTTTAAATCATTTTAATCCGATGCATGGCTTATTAGTTATTAAATGCATGAAGAACAGGGGGTTTTCTGTAAAACTGTAAACTCCTGGATAATGTCTAAATTCGCAGCACGGGTAAAAAAATACTGCGGGCCGAAATCTGGAGGGGCTGGTGGCTGCTCACATGGGCCAAGGCCCAACTCGGTGTGGAGGGTGCTGGCTGCGCCAGATCTGGAGTCCAGCAGGTGACCCACGCGCGTGGTGGTCGTATGCTCGATGCAGCGCTGCTGCATCTCGCTGCAGAAGAACGGCGGCAGGGGCGAAGCAGAGGCCGGTCTTAAGGACGGGGACGGCGAGGCGAGGTGGAACGGATCCAGGTGGAGGCGACTAGGAACAGGGCGCGGGTGCGGATCCGACGGAGACAAGCTTGAGGCGTCGGCCATGGGAGCTCCAAGGAGGGCGGTGGCTGTTGCTGTTTCCTGAAGAAGGAAAAGACAGAGAGAGGATTCAGAGAGGGAAAAGATGAAGGAAGCAGAGAGAAGGCGAGCAGGAGAAGGACGGGAGGAAGAGGCACGACTACCTGGAGACGAACAGGGCTCGAGCGTTGCCTCCCTGGCACGAGATGCAGAGGAGGTCAGCCAGCAGATGGGAGCGAAGGGAAATCCCCGGATCCGACGAGGGAAAGGGCCAGGACTGGCCTGAACGGGTCGGGGAAATGCCGAACTTGCCCGAGATGGTGGTGGAGCAAGGACGAGGCGGCACTGGAAGCTCGCACGGCCGTCCATGGCGCGGGACGCGGGGCGGCGAAGGAGCAGGAGGCTGACGAAGTCCTGTACGGGCGGCTTCGCGGATCCATCGGGGACGAACGGGTGACGGCGCGCACGTATTCGTGGAGGCAGGGGAGCTCTGGTTGGGTGGATCGATCGATTGCGGAATGAGGAGATCCCGAGGTGGGAGACGACAAAGGTGGAGTGTGGCTGCGGGGATGGATGGGACATCTCCCTAGATTTTAGTGTTTGACTGGTTATATAGCAGGTAGATTAGTTTAGGAGCTATTCGGGCCCTCCGATTAAAATTGAGCGGTCGAGAAAAATAGGCTAGGAAGTCCAAATAAGAAAATGGAGATGTTTTGTAGATGTTAGGGGATGATCCGGACCCAACGGTAACAAGAAACCGGGTCGGGTACGGGACAACTTTCGGACGCGCGGGAGGGGACTATGCACTTCGCAAGGAGGGGTTCGGTGGTTGTGCAGAGAGGGTCAAACGGTCAGACAAGAGAGAATCGAAAATCCAGTTAGACTCAGAATGGTCAACGAACGCAAGGGGGGACGCGGCAACTACGAGCGGATGCAAGTTCTATGAAAACAAATGCGGATGATGCAATGCTGAATGCAATAAATAAATAAATCACACTGCGACAACGAAAAACATGGAAGCCGTCTGGAGCGTCGGTCTCGGGGCGTTACAGCTTTGCTTTCACCGGATCTACCTTCTCCTACGGAGGTGGATGTTTCTTTTCTTTCACCCCTTCAAAGAAGTTTGTCACTTCGGCTCGCACGATCTTCCTGGTTTCCTCCTCGGTCCTCTCGTATGGTAACTTCTCTGGAGTCTTCAGAGAAGGACCGAATCTGTATTGCCTCTCGCCTCTGGCAGCTGTACTGCTAGACGCTGGCAGAGCAGACGGAGCGGCTGTGGCTATCTTCTTTCCTTGCTTACGAGGCGGAGGAGAAGGACTACGACGCACCGGACCAGCCGGAGCGGCGGCGGGTCTCTTCCGCCCTTGCTGACGAGGCGGAGAAGGAGGAGGCTAGCTGCTCTGGCGCGCCGGCGCAGGCGAAGAAGGAGGCGGAGTGCCGCCACGCGCCGGAGAAGGAGGCTGAGTGCCCTGATCACTCGCCGGAGGAGGAGGCGAAGGAGGAGGCGGAGTGCCGCCACGCGCCGGAGAAGGAGGCTGAGTGCCCTGATCACTCGCCGGAGGAGGAGGCGGAGGAGGAGGTGGAGTGCCCTTACTCGCCGGAGCCGTCCAGTTCGGAAGGTTGATGAGCTCCTTCCGCCATAGGCATGGAGTCTTCAGAGCAGAACCCAGCCGAGTCTCCCCTTCACGGGTAGGGTGGTCAAGCTGGAGGTCCTCAAATCCCTCCGTTATTCATCCACCATCACCCTAGCATATCCTTCTGGAATGGGCCAGCAGTGGTAGGTTGCGCCGGGTTCAGGAGGTAAAACAGAGCCAACATCCGCCTTGACTTTGAAGTTCTGCCATTGCGCCATAAGGTGGCAATGTTGAGACTCCGTGATAGCATCCACGGGGTAGCTAGCAGGAGCCGTCAAGACATGCTCCGGCTGAAGCAGCTCGGTGGAAGCCACGCTGCTTCTCCGCTGAGATGGCGGTGTAGCTTCGGGGGTAGTTTCGGCATGTCGATTGCCGTCTCGTTCCTCTAGCGCTTGAACCCTTTCGTGCAGCTTCTGAATTTGGATCTGCTCCACTTTTTTCCTCCTCTCCTGGCTTTTGTAACCGCCCGCGTCCGAAAAACCAGCCTTCCACGGAACGGAGCCTGGCATGCCTCGTGTCCGTCCAGGGTGCTCTGGATTCCCGAGGGCCAGTGTGAGCTCGTCGTTCTCTCTGTCTGGAACGAACGTCCCTTCCTGCGCTGCATCGATATATTGCTGAATCTTTTTGACTAGTATTCTCAAAAGCTCGTTCATCCAAACGCACCTCCCTGATACAGGGTCCAAGGTTCCGCCAGCCCTGAAGAACCAAGTCCGGCAACGGTCTGTCCAGTTCATTGTCTGTGGTTCGATCCCTTTTTCAAGCAGATCATTCTCAGCCTTGGCCCCCTTAGGCCGGGCTTTGAGGTAGCCACCTGACCCCGTGCGATGGTGAAGCTTCTTCTTCGCATCATTCTTCTTGTTTGTCGCTGACATCTTCTTACTATTTTCCGATGTCTTGTGGGCCACAAATGCGGGCCAGTGATCTCTGATCTTCTCATACCGGCCGATGAATTCTGGTGTCTCTTCTTTGTCGACAAACGTTTTCAGCTCATTCTTCCACCTCCTGAATAGGTCTGCCATCTTCTTAAGAGCATGAGACTTGATTAATTGCTCTTTAACTAGCTTCTCCGGATCCTCCTCTGGCGGTAGGGTGAAATTTGCCTTCAGCTCAGTCCAAAGATCATCTTTCTGCATATCATTGACATAAGACACCTCAGGGTCTTCCTTCTTAGGCTTATACCACTTCTGGATGCTGATCGGGATCTTGTCCCTAACTAGAACCCCGCACTGAGCAGCAAATGCATCCTTTGTCCAGATGGGTTCAATCGGTTGGCCGTCGCGCGCGATTGCTGTGATCTCAAACCTTTCATCCGAGCGCAACTTTCTCTTCGGGCCTCGTCTCTTTACCGAAGTTGTGCTCGATCCGGAGGGCTAGAAAAAAGAAGAAAGACGAGTGTTAATTAATATGTGTACATACCAAAACAATGAATGCATCAATTAGCTAGTCAGCACGGGCTTAACTAATATATTTACCTGGCCGGACTCTGTTCGGTCACCACGGGCTCCTTCTTGCACAAGCATTGGGTCACGGGAGCCATCATAATCATGTCTTTCCTCCTCCACTCTTCGATCACCGTAGCCTGCTTCTTCACCCTGTTCTTCCAGACCATCATTGTCGTTAAGATACGACAAGATATCACCTCCGGCTAAGATTATGTCCCCCAACACCTCTTCTGCTTGCTCGTCTCGTCCGTGCTCCATTGTTTCTGCAAATATTACAACATGGCAATTATTACACAAACATGAAAGCAGGTGGATATATTAGTGCAAACGTAGACCTAGCTTATTCCGGGTTTGGGGTGGCCTCGGCAATGCTTCAAGGGTAGGGGCGCGGCGGGAGGGGGTAGGAGACCGACATCATTTTTTTCTAGGGTTTGGGTGTCCTCGAGAGTTTTGGTTGAGCGAGAGGGCTGGGGGGTGCTCCCGTGGTATAAGTTATCACGGTCGAGAGGGGGTATAAATATCGACCGTCCATCATGTCGAAGTTATCTGGGAGGGAGTTACATATATCGACAACGACGACATCCATACATGGGAAAATAATGTTATCGGGGAGGGGGTATATCGACCCCCCCCCCACGTGTTGAAGTTATCAGGAGGGGGTTATATCGACAACGATGACATACGTACATGGGAAAATAATATTATCGGGGAGGGGGTATATCGACCCCCCCCCCCTCATGTTGAAGTTATCGGGAGAGGGGTATATCGACGATGACAGACCCGATAAAACATAAGAAAACAAAGAAGAAATAAAAAGAGGAGAAGAAGAAAAGGAATAGAGGAGAAGATCGAAGAAAAAAAAGAGAAGAAGAAGAAAGGAATAGAAGAGAAGAAGAAAAAATAGAAAAAATCTTTTTCTTCGTTTTTCCTCTTCTTATTTATTTCTCCTCTTCTTCCTCTCCACTTCTTCTCCTTTCTTCCTCTACTTAATTTCCTTTTTCCTCTCATTCATAAAAAAATGTTCAAATAGAAAATTTCGAAAAAAAGTAAAGGTTTTGCCTAATGCATTGTTCATATTTCATCATGTTCTATGAACCAAAAAAAACATCATATTTCATCCACATCCATGCATACATCATATATGTGATCATCTATGAGAAAAACATCATATTCTATTAAAAAAATCATTACATATATGTATGAACAAAAACAATTATGATAACAAGCATATATATCATCATATATATAAAAACAAGCATATATATGAAAAAACAAGCATATGCTAGGGAGGGCGCCGGCCGGACCAAGGTGAGGAGGACCGCGGGGTCAGCAGCGAGGATGGTGACGGGGCAGTGGGCGCGCGCTCGGGGTAGGGGGCGACAGAGACGAAGGGCGGGGCAGGGCGACGACGACGACGGGGATGGGCCGGGGCGGCGCGCGTCGGGGCAGGGGCGCGGCTGACAGCGAGGGCGCGGGCAACGGCGGGCGACGGCGAGGGCGCGGGCGACGGCGACGACGGGCACGGGCGACGACGACGGCGACGGCGGGGGCGGCGGGCGGCGTCGGCGTCGTCGGGGCGGCAACTGCAAGGTGAGAGTGAAAATTTCCTAAGTATGAACTTATATAGCAAAGCCTTTAGTCCCGATTCGTGGCACCAACCGGGACTAAAGGTGGGCATTAGTGCCGGTTGGTGCCACCAACCGGGACCAAAGGCCTCTTTTCAGCAGCCCAAAGGGCGGGAAGCGGCGCCCTTTGGTCCCGGTTGGTGGCACCAACCGGGACTAAAGGGGGGCATTGGTCCCGGTTGGTGCCACGAACCAGTACCAATGCACCCCTTTAGTCCCGGTTGGTGGCACCAAACGGGACCAAAGGCCTCTTCCTGCCCGCGTCGCGGCCAAAAGTTTAGTCCCACCTCGCTAGTTGAGAGGGCTCGAGAGTGGTTTATAAGCGCGGCTGCGCCCACCCTCTCGAGCTCCTCTCAACTGCAGGCTTTCAGGCCTAATCTGTCACTATGTGCCTGTGGGCCTACTGGGCCTCCTGCGGGCCAGAATCCTGGCCCATGGATGGGTTTCTAGTCGTATTCAGGCCATGGTGGCCCAGTAGGTGGCATATTTTTTATTTTTTGCCTTTTTTTTGTTTTCTTTTTTGCTTTATTTATTTTGTTTTGTTTCTACTTACAACAAAAAACTTATTTATTTTATTTTATTTTGTTTCTAATTACTTATTTATTTTACTTTATGATAATTCTTTTTGCTATTAAAGTTTCTATCAAAAAAAGTTCTTTATGAAAATTATTTTTGCTTTTAATTATTTTTGCTTTTAATGATTTTGAACAGAAAATACTTCGATAATTTTAGTTGCATCAATTTTATATGATTTTAGTTTCAATAATACTAGAGGTTTCTTATAATATTTTGAACAGAAAATACTTTGTTAATTTTAGTTTCACAAATTTTATTAAAGTTTATTTTATTTTGTCGTAACACAAGAAGTCCGGAGTTGTAATAAGTTATTAAAAATAAAAAAGAGGCGCAATACTCGTTGATTAGCTTCAAGCCTTTCGGAATAGTGTAGACTGCACTGCACATAGCTCCATGCAGTCTACCTTATTCCTCAAGGCTTGAAGCTAAGCAACGTGAAGGTGAGCATTGCGCCTCTTCTTCATCGTCTCTGCACTCAGGGCTTATAAACCGCTCCTAGTGCCTCTCAGCTAGCAAGGTGGGACTAAAAAACTGCTTCGTAAGAAACTCTAGTACCGGTTCGTGGCACCAACCGGGACCAAAGGGTGGATTTGGTCCCGGTTCGTGCCACCAACCAGGACCAATGGCCTTGCACAGCGGCGTGGTGGTGGGAGTTTAGTCCCACCTCGCTAGCTGAGAGAGAGCCGCACCTGTTTATAAGGTGCGGTGCGCCTGAGCTGGCGAGCTCCTCTCTAAAGCAGGCTTACGGGCCTAACCTCTCTGTGCATGCCTGTGGGCCTACAGGGCCTTCTGCGGGCCTGAATCCTGGCCCATGGATGGGTTTCTAATCGTATTCAGGCCGTGGTGGCCCAGTAGGTGGCATAATTTTTAATTTTTGGCCTGTTATTTTTCATGCATTTACTAATTATTTTGAGCTATAAGACCCTAAAAATGAAAAGCATTTCAAATG
The DNA here is from genome assembly GCF_018294505.1 of Triticum aestivum. Lineage (NCBI taxonomy): Eukaryota > Viridiplantae > Streptophyta > Magnoliopsida > Poales > Poaceae > Triticum > Triticum aestivum. The sequence goes on from NC_057811.1 coordinate 52,371,570, forward strand.
AACTCTGAAAAGGTTGAAAGTTGTCATGGTATCATCATTTCATCCACATAGCATGTGCAAGAAAGTTGAGAGGGTTACGGCAAAAACTAGATGCACTTCGTGTACAAAACGGACAATGGTATCATACTCGTCTGTTACAAAGTTGGCATGGTATCATCATAACAGTTGCGGGAGAAAGTCTTCACTTTTTCTTCGCTTGTGTCATTTGCTTATTACGCCGTAACCATGGATAATCTTCATCGTTTATCAGGATGCTTGGGTCAGCCTTGACTTTGAAGGGAGGAATTTCATGAAACTTTTCATAATCTTCAGACATGTGTGTCTTGCCCTCCACTCCCACAATGTCCCTTTTTCCTGAAAGAACTATGTGGCGCTTTGGCTCATCGTATGACGTATTCGCTTCCTTATCTTTTCTTTTTCTCGGTCTGGTAGACATGTCCTTCACATAGAAAACCCGTGCCACATCATTGGCTAGGACGAACGGTTCGTCTTTGTACCCAAGATTTTTCAGATCCATTGTTGTCATTCCGTACTGTGGGTCTACCTATACCCCGCCTCCTGACAGATTGACCCATTTGCACTTAAACAAAGGGACCTGAAAATCATGTCCGTAGTCAAGTTCCCATATGTCCATTATGTAACCATAATATGTGTCCTTTCCCCTCTCGGTTGCTGCATCAAAGCGGACACCGCTGTTTTGGTTGGTGCTCTTTTGATCTTGGGCGATCGTGTAAAATGTATTCCCATTTATCTCGTATCCTTTGTAAATCAATACAGTCGAAGATGGTCCCCTGGACAACGAGTACAACTCATCACAAACAGTGGTGTCACCTCTGAGACGTGTTTCCAACCAACTGCTGAAAGTCCTGATGTGTTCACATGTAATCCAGTCGTCACACTGCTCCGGGTGTTTGGAGCGCAGACTGTTCTTGTGTTCATCGACATACGGGGTCACCAAGGTAGAGTTCTGTAGAACTGTGTAGTGTGCTTGAGACCAAGAATGCCCGTCCCTGCATATTATTGAGTCCGCTCCTAGCGTGCCCCTTCCAGTCAGTCTCCCATCATACCGCGATTTAGGGAGACCTATCTTCTTAAGGCCAGGAATGAAGTCAATACAAAACCCAATGACATCCTCTGTTTGATGGCCCATGGAGATGCTTCCTTCTGGCCTAGCGCGGTTACGGACATATTTCTTTAGGACTCCCATGAACCTCTCAAAGGGGAACATATTGTGTAGAAATACGGGCCCCAGAATGACAATCTCGTCAACTAGATGAACTAGGACGTGCGTCATGATATTGAAGAAGGATGGTGGGAACACCAGCTCGAAACTGACAAGACATTGCGCCACATCACTCCTTAGCCTTGGTATGATTTCTGGATCGATCACCTTTTGAGATATTGCATTGAGGAATGCACATAGCTTCACAATGGCTAATCGGACGTTTCCCGGTGGAAGCCCCCTCAATGCAACCGGAAGCAGTTGCGTCATAATCACGTGGCAGTCATGAGACTTTAGGTTCTAGAACTTTTTCTCTGGCATATTTATTATTCCCTTTATATTTGACGAGAAGCCAGTCGGGACCTTCATACTGAACAGGCATTCAAAGAAGATTTGTTTCTCTTCTTTCATGAGAGCGTAGCTGGCAGGACCTTCATACTGCTTCGGAGGCATGCCATCTTTTTCGTGCAAACGTTGCAGGTCCTCCCGTGGCTCAGGTGTATCTTTTGTCTTCCCATACACGCCCAAGAAGCCTAGCAGGTTCACGCAAAGGTTCTTCGTCACGTGAATCACGTCGATTGAAGAGCGGACCTCTAGCTCTTTCCAGTAGGGTAGGTCCCAAAATATCGATTTCTTCTTCCACATGGGTGTGTGTCCCTCAGCGTCATTCGGAACAGCTAGTCCGCCGGGACCCTTTCCAAAGATTACGTGTAAATCATTGACCATAGCAAGTACGTGATCACCGGTATGCATGGCGGGCTTCTTCCGGTGATCTGCCTTGCCTTTGAAATGCTTGCCTTTCTTTCGACATTGATGGTTGGTCGGAAGAAATCGATGATGGCCCAGGTACACATTCTTCCTGCATTTGTCCAGGTATATACTTTCAGTGTCATCTAAACAGTGCGTGCATGCAAGGTATCCCTTGTTTATCTGTCCTGAAAGGTTACTAAGAGCGGGCCAATCATTGATGGTTACAAACAGCAACGCGTGCAGGTTAAATTCCTCCTGTTTGTGCTCATCCCACGTACGTACACCGTTTCCATTCCACAGCTGTAAAAGTTCTTCATCTAATGGCCTTTGGTACACATCAATGTCGTTGCCGGGTTGCTTAGGGCCTTGGATGAGAACTGGCATCATAATGAACTTCCGCTTCATGCACATCCAAGGAGGAAGGTTATACATACATAGAGTCACGGGCCAGGTGCTGTGATTGCTGCTCTGCTCCCCGAAAGGATTAATGCCATCCGCGCTTAAACCAAAACATACGTTCCTTGGGTTAGCTGCAAACTCAGCCCAGTACTTTCTCTCGATTTTTCTCCACTGTGACCCGTCAGCGGGTGCTCTCAACTTCCCGTCTTTCTTACGGTCCTCACTGTGCCATCGCATCAACTTGGCATGCTCTTTGTTTCTGAACAGACGTTTCAATTGTGGTATTATAGGAGCATACCACATCACCTTCGCAGGAACCCTCTTCATGGGGGGCTCGCCGTCAACATCACCAGGGTAATCTCGTCTGTTCTTGTACCGCAATGCACCGCATACCGGGCATGTGTTCAGATCCTTGTACGCACCGCAGTAGAGGATGCAGTCATTAGGGCATGCATGTATCTTCTGCACCTCCAATCCTAGAGGGCATACGACATTCTTTGCTGCGTATGTACTATCGGGCAATTCGTTATCCTTTGGAAGCTTCTTCTTCAATATTTTCAATAGCTTCTCAAATCCTTTGTCAGGCACAGCATTCTCTGCCTTCCACTGCAACAATTGCAGTACGGTACCGAGCTTTGTGTTGCCATCTTCGCAATTGGGGTACAACCCTTTTTTGTGATCCTCTAACATGCGATCGAACTTCAGCTTCTCCTTTTGACTTTCGCATTGCGTCCTTCCATCGACAATGACCCGGCGGAGATCATCATCATCGGGCACTGGTTCCTCTTGATCTTCAGCACCTTCCCCCCTTGCAGCATCATTGGGCACATCGTCTGGTTCCTCTTGATCTTCAGCAACTTCCCCCGTTGCAGCATCACCGTATTCAAGGGGCACACAGTTGTCATCGCCCTCTTCTTCTTCGCCGTCTTCCATCATAACCCCTATTTCTCCATGCCTCGTCCAAACATTATAGTGTGGCATGAAACCCTTGTAAAGCAGGTGGGTGTGAAGGATTTTCGGTCAGAGTAAGACTTCGTATTCCCACATATAGGGCATGGACAACACATAAAACCATTCTGCTTGTTTGCCTCGGCCACTTCGAGAAAATCATGCGCGCCCTTAATGTACTCGGAGGTGTGTATGTCACCGTACATCCATTGCCAGTTCATCACATTAAAACCAAAGTACATACATAGTTCTCATCTCACAACATATATATAACTCTCCAGAGCATCTAATTAATTAAACCATACATTGAAACTATGTAAAACATTTCAATGCGAAAACAAATGCGATCATAATCGCAACCAAGGTAACAATTGATCCAACGGCATAATGATACCAAGCCTCGGTATGAATGGCATATTTTCTAATCTTTCTAATCTTCAAGCGCATTGCATCCATCTTGATCTAGTGATCATCGACGACATCCGCAACATGCAACTCCAATATCATCTTCTCCTCCTCATTTTTTTTATTTTTTCCTTCAAGTAATTGTTTTCTTCTTCAACTAAATTTAACCTCTCGACAATAGGGTCGGTTAGAATTTCCGGTTCAACCACCTCCTAGATAAATAAAATCTATGTCACGTTGGTCGGCATATTTGTCATAAACAATAAATGAACCAAATAGTTATAAAAAGATAATATATACCACATCCGAATCATAGACAGGACGAGGGCCGATGGGTGCGGATACCAAAACCATCGCACTATGTAATAAGAAGGAATAATAAAAGTAACAAAATTAGACAAGTATCTATCTAAAGTAAGATTTTTTTTCAGAAAGAAGATAAGAACAAGAGGCTCACCACGGTGGTGCTGGCAACGAGATCGGCGCGGGCGATCGACGGCGGTGAAGACGGGGACGGGACGTGACGGACCGCTAAACCTAGACAAATCTCGGGGAAAATGGAGCTCGGAGGTCGAGTTTCGAGAGGAGAAAGATTAACTAGTGTGGCTCAGACATTTCATCGAACACCTCATGTGCATAGGAGGTGAGCTAGAGCACCCAAATGCCCTCCCCTCGCCGGCCAGAAAAAACAGAGCACTGTGGAGTGCTCTGCTGTGGCGATGGGGTATATATAGGCAACTCATCGGTCCCGGTTCGTGGCACCAACCAGGACTAAAGGCCTTTGGTCCCGTTTTGTGCCACGAACCGGGACCAATGCCCCCCTTTAGTCCCGGTTGGTGGCACCAACCAGGACCAAAGGCCTTGTGCTGCCCCGCATCAAAAGTTTAGTCCCACCTCGCTAGTTGAGAGAGCTCGAGAGTGGTTTATAAGCGCTGCTGCGCCCACCCTCTCGAGCTCCTCTCGACTGTAGGCTTTTGGGCCTAACTGTTCTCTTTGCTTGTGGAGCCTACTGGGCCTTCTGCGGGCCTGAATCCTGGCCCATGGATGGGTTTCAAGTCGTATTCAGGCCGTGGTGGCCCAGTAGGTGGCATAATTTTTTTTCCCTGTTTTCTGTTTTCTCTTCTGCTTTATGTATTTTGTTTTGTTTCCACTTACAACAAAAAACTTATTTATTTTATTCCATTTTGTTTCTAATTACTTATGTATTTTACTTTATTTATTTTATTTTTATTTATTTTACTGCTGCTATTTTTATTTATTTTACTGCTGCTCTTTTTATTTATTTTATTAAGGTTTATTTATTTTATTTACTATAGTTTATTTATTTAATTTTATTAAGGTTTATTTATTTTTATTTAGTTTATTAAGGTTTATTTATTTTATTTACTATAAAAAATGAACATAGATGCACCTATAGAGAAAATTCAACCTAAATTCATAATAAATTTCTATGAAATTCAAAGAAATTTACTCTGAATTTAGGTCAAATTCCCTGTATAAGGGCATCTATTTTCACTTTGAGAGGAGCTCAACAAGGCAGAGAGGGACAAGCTTATAAACTGGTGTGAGCGCCCTTCGGTTGGCGAGGTGGGACTAAACTCTGACCGCAACTAGGACCAACCCTTTAGTCCCGGTTTGTGGTATGAACCGGGACTAGAGGGTGAGCCTCTGGTCCCGGTTCAAGCCACCAACCGGGACCAATGGTGGTGGGCCAGGAGCGAGGCCCATTGGTCCCGGTTTGTCCCACCAACCGGGACCAAAGGGGCCGGACGAACCGGGACCAATGCCCCCACGAGGCCCGGCAGGCCCCTGGCCGCACGAACCGGGACCAATGCTCACATTAGTCCCGGTTCGTGACTGAACCGGGACTAATGTGAATATTGCCCTGTGACCAAAGCCCAGTTCTCTACTAGTGTAACTATCTCCCAGAATTTGCCCGTTATAAACTTCTTAATTTTGATCTAGAGGAAATTTATATGTATTGTGCAGTGAATTGCATTGAAAATCCTTATATTTCCAATTACATAAAGAAAAGAAAGCAAATAGAAGATGAAGAGAACACTAATGAAAGGGAAGAGACTTCCCAATATCCTCCTATTATTTCTTATGATGAATCAGGTAACAAGGAGGAGCTTTCCATTCAACCAATCTCATCAATAAGGAGCTCAAAAAAGAGGGATAAACCCGCACATGATGTGAAGAAGAAAAAAAATGGAGAAGCAAAGGTAAAAAGGTATCCCTCCCAAATAATGTTGCTCCAATTATTGTTGTGCCTCATGAAAATGAATCAAAAATAATTGTGGAAGATGATGCACTTGATGATGATCTAGTTATGCCTATTGCTTGTTGTGATGATTATGATTGGGCAGATAATGATACTTCTTATGATCTTGAAAATCTTTTTGGCACTTGCTTGGAATATGACAATCGCTATACTATTGGTGTTATCCATACTATTAATGATTAGAGTGATTATGCTTATGATATGAAAAGTCCCAAGCTTGGGGAAGCTATGTTTGATGGAGATGATGTTTTTGAGAATATATTTGCTGCAATTAATGTTTGTCCCAAGCTTGGGGATGCTAAGTTTAATGAAGATGATATTTTTAGCCTCCAAAGTTTTGATATGCAAATTTGTTGTGATGATAGCATGCCTCCTACTTATGATGATTATTGTGATGAAACTTATGCTATAAAAAGTAGTGATGATTATGATTACCCTTTTTCTGAACATTACTCTATTAATGTGGAAACAATTTATAGTATTCAAGTCTCTTATGATACTCCCACTATTCCGAATGAGAAGAATTTTGCTTGTGTGGAGAGTAATAAAAATTCTATGCTTGTAGATAATGAAAAGAATGCTTTATGTGCTGGTTATATGGTTGAATTCATTGATGATGCTACTGAAAATTATTATGAGAGAGGATCATATGCTTCTACATATTGCAATAATATCAAGTTTCCTCTCTATGTGCTTAAAATCTTGAAGTTATGCTTGTTTTACCTTCATTTGCAAGTTGATTCTTGTTCCCATAAGTTGTTTGCTCACAAAATCCCAATGCATAGGAAGTGGGTTAGACTTAAATGTGCTAGTCATATTCTTCATGATGCTCTCTCTATGTTTCAATTCTTATCTTTTATGTGAGCATCATTGAAATCATCATGCCTAGCTAGGGGCGTTAAACGATAGCGCTTGTTGGGAGGCAACCCAATTTTATTTTAGTTTCTTGCTTTTTGGTTCTGTTTAGGAATAAATAATCTATCTAGCCTCTGGTTAGATGTGGTTTTATGTTTTAGTTAGTGTTTGTGCCAAGTAGAATCTTTCGGAAGACTTGGGTGAAGTCTTTATGATCATGCTGTAAAAAACAGAAACTTTAGCGCTCACGAGATTAGCTAAAACATTTTACTGGAGAGTGATATTTAGTTGATTCTTTTTGCAGATGATTACGAGACAAATTTCTCAGGTCCACCAATTGATTTTAGAATTTTTGGAGTCCCACAAGTATACGTTTGATACAGATTACTACAGACTGTTCTGTTTTTTGTCAGATTCTGTTTTCTATGTGTTGTTTGCTTATTTTGATGAATCTATGAGTAGTATTGGAGGGTATGAACCATAGAGAAGTTGGAATACAGTAGATATTACACCAATATGAATTTAGAATGAGTTCACAACAGTACCTAAGTGGTGGTTTTATTTTCTTATACTAACGGAGCTTACGAGTTTTCTGTTATGTTTTGTGTTGTGAAGTTTTCAAGTTTTGGGTAAAGATTCGATGGACTATGGAATAAGGAGTGGCAAGAGTCTAAGCTTGGGGATGCCCAATGCACCCCAAGGTAATATTCAAGGATAACCAAGCGTCTAAGCTTGGGGGTGCCCCGGAAGGCATCCCCTCTCTCGTCCTCATCCATCGGTAACTTTACTTGGAGCTATATTTTTATTCACCACATGATATGTGTTTTGCTTGGATCATCAATTTTATTTTCTTTTGTTTTGCTTGCTGTTTGAATAAAATATAAAGATCTGAAATTATTAAATGGGAGAGTCTTCACATAGTTTCATAATTATTCGACTACTCATTGATCTTCACTTATATCTTTCGGAGTAGTTTGTCGTTTGCTCTAGTGCTTCACTTATATATTTTTAGAGCACGATGGTAGTTTTATTTTGAAGAAATAGATGAACTCTCGTGCTTCACTTATATTATTTTGAGGGTCCTAAACAGCATGGTAATTTGCTTTGGTTATGAATTTAGTCCTAATATGATGGGCATCCAAGAGGGATATAATAAAAACTTTCATATAAAGTGCATTGAATACTATGTGAAGTTTGATTTCCTATGATTGTTTTGAGATATGAGGATGGTAATATTAAAGTCATGCTAGTTGAGTAGTTGTGAATTTGGGAAATACTTGTGTTAAAGTTTGTGATTCCCGTAGCATGCACGTATGGTGAACTGTTATGTGATGAAGTCGGAGCATGATTTATTTATTGATTGTCTTCCTTATGAGTGGCGGTCGGGGACGAGCGATGGTCTTTTCCTAGCAATCTATCCCCCTAGGAGCATGCGTGTAGTACTTTGTTTTGATAACTAATAGATTTTCGCAATAAGTATGTGAGTTCTTTATGACTAAGGTTGAGTCCATGGATTATACGCACTCTCACCCTTCCACCATTGCTAGCCTCTCTAATACCGCACACCTTTCACCGGTATCATACGCCCCCCATAAACCTTCCTCAAAACCGCCACCATACCTACCTATCATGGCATTTCCATAGCCATTCCGAGATATATTGCCATGCAACTTTCCACCGTTCCATCTATTATGACGCGCTCCATCATTGTCATATTGCTTTGCATGATCATGTAGTTGGCATTGTATTTGTGGCAAAGCCACCGTTCATAATTATTTCATACATGTCACTCATGAGTCATTGCACATCCCGGTACACCGCCGGAGGCATTCATATAGAGTCATATTTTGTTCTAAGTATCGAGTTGTAATTCTTGAGTTGTAAGTAAAAAAAAGTGTGATGATCATCATTATTAGAGCATTGTCCCAGTGAGGGAAGGATGATGGAGACTATGATTCCCCCACTAGTCGGGATGAGACTCCGGACGAAAAAATAAATAAAAGAGGCCAAAGAAGCCCAAAAAAAAGAGAGAAAAAGAGGCCATAAAAAAAAGAGAAGGCCCAAACAAAAAAAGGAGAGAAAAAGAGAGAACGGGCAATGCTACTATCCTTTTACCACACTTGTGCTTCAAAGTAGCACCATAATCTTCAAGATAGAGAGTCTCCTATGTTGTCACTTTCATATACTAGTGGGAATTTTACATTATAGAACTTGGATTGTATATTCCAATGATGGGCTTCCTCAAAATGCCCTAGGTCTTCGTGAGCAAGCAAGTTGGATGCACACCCACTTAGTTTCTTTTGTTGAGCTTTCATACACTTGTAGCTCTAGTGCATCCGTTGCATGGCAATCCCTACTCACTCACATTGATATCTATTGATGGCATCTCCATAGCCCGTTGATACGCCTAGTTGATGTGAGACTATCTTCTCCTTTTTGTCTTCTCCACAACCACCATTCTATTCCACCTATAGTGCTATGTCCGTGGCTCACGCTCATGTATTGCGTGAAGATTGAAAAAGTTTGAGAACATCAAAAGTATGAAACAATTGCTTGGCTTGTCATTGGGGTTGTGCATGATTTAGATATTTTGTGTGATGAAGATAGAGCATAGCCAGACTATATGATTTTGTAGGGATAACTTTCTTTGGCCATGTTATTTTGAGAAGACACGATTGCTTTGTTAGTATGCTTGAAGTATTATTGTTTTCATGTCAATATTAAACTTTTGTTTTGAATCTTATGGATCTGAATATTCTTGCCACAATAAAGAAGATATCATTGATAAACATGTTAGGTAGCATTCCACATAAAAAATTCTGTTTTTATCATTACCTACTCAAGGAAGAGCAGGAATTAAGCTTGGGAATGCAGATATGTCCTCAACGTAACTATAATTTTTGATTGTTACATGCTATTATATATTCTGTTTTAGATGTTTATGGGCTTTATTATACACTTTTATATTATTTTTGGGACTAACCTATTAACCCAGAGCCTAGTGCCAGTTTCCGTTTTTCCCTTGTTTCAGTGTTCCGCAGAAAAGGAATATCAAACGGAATGAAACCTTCGGGAGAGTTATTTTTGGAACAAAAGCAATCCAGTACGTAAGGGAAGCAACGAGGAAGGCACGACGCAGGGGGGCGCGCCCACCCCCCTGGGCGCGCCCTCCACCCTCGTAGGCCCCTCTTGGTCCCCTGACGTATTTCTTCCTCCTATATATACCAATATACACTAATCCATCGGGGAACAGAAGAGATCGGTAGTTCCGCCGCCGCAAGCCTCTGTAGCCAGCAAATACCAATCGGGACCCTGTTCCGGCACCTTGTCGAAGGGGGGGATCCCTCACCGATGGCCATATTCATCATCCCGACGCTCTCCATGACGAGGAGGGAGTAGTTCACCCTCGGGGCTGAGGGTATGTACCAGTAGCTATGTGTTTGATCTCTCTCTCTCTCTCGTGTTCTTGATTTGGCACGATCTTGATGTATCGCAAGCTTTGCTATCATAGTTGGATCTTATGTTGCTTCTCCCTCTCTACTCTCTTGTAATGGATTTAGTTTTCCCTTTGAAGTAATCTTATCGGATTGAGTCTTTAATGATTTGAGAACACTTGATGTATGTCTTGCCGTGCGTATCTGTGGTGACAATGGGATATCACGTGATTCACTTGATATATGTTTTGGTGATCAACTTGTGGTTTCCGCCCATGAACCTATGCATAGGGGTTGGCACACAATTTCGTCTTGATTCTCCAGTAGAAACTTTGGGGCATTCTTTGAGGTTCTATGTGTTGGTTGAATAGATGAATCTGAGATTGTGTGATGCATATCGTATAATCATACCCATGGATACATGAGGTGACATTGGAGTATCTAGGTGACATTAGGGTTTTGGTTGATTTGTGTCTTAAGGTGTTATTCTAGTACGAACTCTAGGGCTGTTTGTGACACTTATAGGAATAGCCCAACGAATTGATTGGAAAGAATAACTTTGAGGTGGTTTCGTACCCTACCATAATCTCTTCGTTTGTTCTCCAATATTAGTGACTTTGGAGTGACTCTTTGTTGCATGTTGAGGGATAGTTATATGATCCAATTATGTTATTATTGTTGAGAGAACTTGCACTAGTGCAAGTATGAACCCAAGGCCTTGTTTCCTAGCATTACAATACTGTTTACGCTCACTTTTACCACTTGTTACCTTGCTGTTTTTATATTTTCAGATTACAAAAACCTATATCTAACATCCATATTGCACTTGTATCACCATCTCTTCGCCGAACTAGTGCACCTATACAATTTACAATTGTATTGGGTGTGTTGGGGACACAAGAGACTCTTTGTTATTTGGTTGCAGGGTTGCTTGAGAGAGACCATCTTCATCCTACGCCTCCCACGGATTGATAAACCTTAGGTCATCTACTTGAGGGAAATTTGCTACTGTCCAACAAACCTCTGCACTTGGAGGCCCAACAACGTGTACAAGGAGAAGGTAGCATAGTAGACATCATGTGGTAGTAAAAGGCGCTACTGCTATCCTGTTAGCAGTAGCGTGTGTTAGCAAAATGCGCTGCTACTAAGTTTGAACTGGGCGCACATGACTAGCCCTACTTAGCAGCCGCGCGTATCCTTATCCAGCGCTACTGCTATGCTCCGTAGTAGTAGCGCTTTTCTTCAACCCGCGCTGCTACTAAACCTACCTTATCGTCCCCGCGCGACCGACCCTCTTGAAGGAAATATGCTCTAGAGGCTATAATAAAGTTGTTATTTATATTTCCTTATATCATGATCAATGTTTATTATTCATGCTAGAATTGTACTAACCGGAAACATAGTACATGTGTGAATACATAGACAAACAAAGTGTCCCTAGTATGACTCTACTAGACTAGTTCGTTAATCAAAGATGGTTAAGTTTCCTGACCATAGACATGTGTTGTCATTTCATGAATGGGATCACATCATTAGGGAATGATGTGATGGACAAGACCCATCTGTTAGCTTAGCATGATGATCGTTTAGTTTTATTGCTATTGCTTTCTTCATGACTTATACATGTTCCTCTGACTATGAGATTATGCAACTCCCGAATACCGGAGGAACACCTTGTGTGCTATCAAACGTCCCAACGTAACTGGGTGATTATAAAGATGCTCTACAGGTGTCTCCAATGGTGTTTGTTGAGTTGGCATAGATCGAGATTGGGATTTGTCACTCCGTGTTTCGGAGAGGTATCTCTGGGCCCTCTCGGTAATGCACATCACTATGAGCCTTGCAAGCAATGTGTCTAATGAGTTACTCACGGGATGATGCATTACGGAACGAGTAAAGAGACTTGCTGGTAACGAGATTGAACTAGGTATGATGATACCGATGATCGAATCTCGGGCAAGTAACATATCGATGACAAACGAAACAATGTATGTTGTTATGCGGTTTGACTGATAAAGATCTTCGTAGAATATGTAGGAGCCAATATGAGCATCTAGGCTCCGCTATTGGTTATTGACCGGAGATGTGTCTCAGTCATGTCTACATAGTTCATGAACCCGTAGGGTCCGCACGCTTAACGTTCGATGACGATTTGTATTATGAGTTTTGTGTTTTGATGAACTGAAGTTTTTCGGAGTCCCAGATGAGATCACAGACATGACGAGGAGTCTCGAAATGGTTGATACATAAAGATTCATATATTGGAAGGCTACATTCGGACACCGGAATGCTTCAGGTCATTTCACATAAGTTTCCGAGTACCGGGGGTTACCGGAACCCCCCCCCCCCCCGGAAGTTCATGGGCCTTCATGGGCCTAAGTGGAAAGGAGAGGAGGGCCACAAGGGAGGCCGCTCCCCCCCATGGCCAGTCCAAATTGGACTAGGGAGGGGGGTGGCGCCCCCTCCTTCCTTCTCCCCTCTTCCTCCTTCCCTCTTTCTCCCTCTCTTGGAAGGAAGGGGACTCCAACTAGGATTGGGAATCCTAGTTGGACTCCCCATGACGCGCGCTCCCATGGCCGGTCTCATCCTCCTCCCCTCCTTTATATACGTGGGAGGGGGCACCCCAAAGGCACACCAAGTATTCTCTTAGCCGTGTGCGGTGCCCCCTCCCACAGTTACACACCTCGGTCATATCGTCGTAATGCTTAGGTGAAGCCCTGCGCTAGTAACTTCATCATCACCATCGCCACGCTGTCGTGCTGACGGAACTCTCCCTTGTCCTCAACTACATCAAGAGATCGAGGGACGTCATCGAGCTCAACGTGTGCTGAACGCGGAGGTGCCGTACGTTTGGTGCTTGGATCGGTTGGATCACGAAGACGTTTGACTACATCAACCGCATTACTAAACGCTTCTGCTTTCGGTCTACGAGGGTACGTCGGCACACTCTCCCCTCTCGTTGCTATGCATCTCCTAGATAGATCTTGCGTGATCATAGGAATTTTTTTGAAATATTGCGTTCCCCAACAGTGGCATCTGAGCCAAGTCTATGCGTAGATGTTATATTTACGTGTAAACTACAAAGAGTTGTGGGCGATAATAGTCATCCTGCTTACCAGCAACGTCTTACTTTGATTTGGCGGTATTGTTGGATGAAGCGGCCCGGACAAACATTACATGACCACGTTCATGAGACTGGTTCTACCGACGTGCTTCGCACACAGGTGGCTAGCGGGTGTCTGTTTCTCCAGATTTAGTTGAATCGAGTTTGACTACGCCCGGTCCTTTGTTGAAGGTTAAAACAACACACTTAACGAAAAATCATTGTGGTTTTGATGCGTAAGTAAGAACGGTTCTTGCTAGAAGCCCGTAGCGGCCACGTAAAACTTGCAACAACAAAGTAGAGGATGTCTAACTTGTTTTTGCACGGCTTGTTGTGATGTGATATGGTTGAGGGAGTCCTGGACTAAGGGGTCCTCGGGCGTCCAGCCTGTTATCCATGGGCCGGACTGGTGGGCTGTGAAGACACGAAGGCCGAAGACTGTACCCGTGTCCGGAGTGGACTCTCCTTGGCTTGGAAGGCAAGCTTGGTGACCGACTATGAAGATTCCTTCTCATGTAACCGACTCCATGTAACCCTAGATCCCCCCGGTGTCTATATAAACCGGAGGGTGTAGTCCGGAAAGGATATACTCATTACCATAGTCATACATGCTAGACTTCTAGGGTTTAGCCACTACGATCTCGTGGTAGATCAACTCTTGTAACACTCATACTCATCAAGATCCATCAAGCAGGAAGTAGGGTATTACCTCCATAGAGAGGGCCCGAACCTGGGTAAACATCGTGTCCCCTGTCTCCTGTAACCATCGATCCTAGACGCATAGTTCGGGACCCCCTACCCGAGATCCGCCGGTTTTGACACCGACATTGGTGCTTTCATTGAGAGTTCCACTGAGCCATCGATGAAAGGTTCAATGGCTTGCCTTGTCCTTAAAGACAACATCACTTCCGGGGGAGTCCTGGCCCCAGGGCAAACCCTCCGGCTGGGCGGCTTTACCATGATCGCCCGTTCGGCCGTTGAGCCGACGATGACTTCTCAGGCCATCGAAAACCCCCTTTGCATCAACTCCGAACACTCCAAGCAGATGGATACGGCTGAGTTTTCGTCCTTGAACGGGCTCCTAGATCGCATCGCCGCTTTGGGAATCGCCACAGATTACGATTGGATCAGGCTTAAAACCGATCAAGGAGAAATCAAAACTCCACCTGTCACCCACCAGATAGCGGTAGTTGATGAGCAGGACGGCGAATCTTCTTCTATATCGAAAGGACGCGACCAGCCCTCCGAACATAGAATTGGACGGCAGTCCTAAACAATCCGAAGATACTCCGGAGCCCGGACTGTTGAGTCTGGAAGCTCTTCTGACTCCGAACAATCGGTGAGGTCGGGGTTCGGACTTAATTCCACCCACCCACCCAGACATAGATGCTCTCATGAGCATAAAACAGCAGTCTTAGGAAACGGTCCACCACTTCTGGGCCAGATTCATCCGTGTCAAAGACAAGGTAAAAAATTGTCGCGACGAGCACGCAATATCAGCGTTCCGCAACAATTGCGCGGACGAAGGAATTCTCAACGCAATCAATCGCTGCCGCATACTGAAGTTCGCTGGCTTAGAAACTATCGTACAGAAGTACAGCTTGATGGAAAGCGCCTGGAAAACTCAGGCAGCTTGTTGGGAACCGTCGGTCCCAACTCAACTCCTCCTACAGGCAAAGAGGGCGCATCCCCGTGGCACGCCCAGTCCAACAGTCAGGAAACATAAACCCATTACGCGACACGACACTGTTCTGGAGGGATGGCTCGATGGCCCATGCAAACTACACAAGACAACAGATACCGTGGCAACCCACAGCCTTAGAGCATGTTGGATACTCCGGCAGGTAGCCAAGAGCGGCGAAGACATCCTTATCAAGGATACCCCAGAGCAGCACCCTCCAGAAAACGACGACACAAGAGTATTGACGGTCTTCGAGACATTCGCTTCAAACAACAAGCGCAAAAGGGCACTTCGCAACCTCGCCGAAATCTGCCAAATCGCTGCAATAAACCCTTGGAACAACACAGCTATAACATTTAATGCCAGGGACGAACCGAGGTACAGGACAGTCCGAGTACCAGCCGCATTAGTCCTCAGTCCCATCGTGGACGGGTTTCGACTGACTAAGGTCCTCATGGACGGCAGTAGCGGACTAAACCTCATTTATGAGGATACACTCCATAAAATGGAAATAGACAGGAGCCGCATCAAGCAAAGTAGCACAACCTTCCGAGGAATCATTCCGAGTCGGGAGGTGCGGTGCGCGGGAAAAATCACACTGGACGTAGTATTCGGCACCCCGGAGAATTATCGGTCCAAAGAAATCACTTTCCGAGTGTCCCCTTTTAGCAGCGGACACCCCGCCTTGTTGGGGCGGGATGCTTTTACACGCTTCCAAGCTATACCTCATTACGGGTATATGAAGCTCAAAATGCCCGGACTAAACGATATAATCACTCTCGTCAGTGATCCGGACGTAGTACTCCGTGCTGAAAACAAAACCACATCCCTGGCACTTGAGGCACTATCCGAAGCCCTCGCGGCCGAAGAATTAACCGCGCTGCCCTCCACGATGGACAGGGACAATGTAATACTCGACAAACGCCCCAAATCCACCTCCTTCAAACCAGCAGAAGAAATAGTCAAATTCCAGGTCCACCCGACGGACCCCAAGAAGACAGCATCTATCAGAGCACAACTGAACCCAATAGTTGACGCAGCACTACGAGAATTTCTGCGTGAAAACTGGTACATATTTGCCTGGCACCCTTCAGATATGCCAGGGATCCCACGCAAGCTAGCCAAACCTAGTGATGGTACCAAAGAAGGACAAATCCTGGCGTCTGTGTGTCGATTTCAAAGACCTCAACAAGGCTTGCCCTAAGGATCCCTTCCCCCTCCCCCGCATTGATCAAATCATTGACGCCACCGCAGGACACGACTCACTGTGTTTCCTCGATGCATATTCCGGATACCATCAAATCAAAATGAAGGAGTCCGATCAAGCTGCAACAGCATTTGTTACCCCATACGGGCCATTCTGCTTCAACACCATACCCTTTGGGCTCAAGAACGCTGGCGCCACATACCAACGCATGATCCAAACATGCCTGGAGTAGCAGATCGGCAAGACAGTCGAAGCTTACATGGATGACGTCGTCATCAAAACCAGGCACGTCGATAAACTAATAGACGACTTACGTCTTACATTCGACAACCTCCGCGCGTATTACATTAAGCTCAACCCGGAAAAATGTGTCTTCGGCGTCCCTGCTGGAAAATTGTTGGGCTTCGTCGTTTCCAGTAGAGGAATAGAAGCAAATCCAGCTAAAATCTGAGCTCTGTCACAGTTGGCTATGCCAACAGACCTCAAACAAGTCCAAAAACTAGCTGGTTGCGTGGCAGCGTTAAGTCGCTTTGTCTCCAGATTAGGAGAAAAGGCACTACCACTCTATCGCCTTTTACGGCGCACCGATAACTTTGAATGGACAGACGCGGCGACTGCGGACTGGAGGAAATAAAGGCCCTCTTAGCAAGCAACCCAATCCTGGCCGCACCAAATGCTGGCGAACCCATGTTGCTATACATATCGGCAACACATCAGGTGGTGAGCGCCGTGCTCGTCGTCGAACGAGAGCAGGACGGACACAAATTCCCACTTCGAAAACCAGTATACTACATATCTACTGTTCTCACACCATGCAAATCCCGGTAACCCCATTATCAAAAGATAGCATACGCGGTCTTCATGGCATCTCGAAAGCTACGACACTACTTCCAAGAGTGTTCAATCACGGTGGCCTCTGAAGTACCACTGAATGATATAATGAACAACCGCGATGCCATGAGCCGGATTGCCAAATGGGCTATCGGGCTACTTCCATTCGACATAACATACAAGCCACGTTGAACCATCAAATCCCAAGTACTGGCTGACTTCGTCGCCGAATGGACAGAGGCCGAACTCCCTAAAGAGTACGGCACATATTCCAATTGGGTTATATATTTCGACGGCTCCAAAATGTTAGCGGGGTTGGGAGCGGGCGTCGTGTTATCGTCTCCCACTGGAGATGTCGTCCAGTATGTACTCCAAAATTTATACACAGACTCCAACAACGCAGCCGAATACGAGGCCTTATTGCATGGTCTTCCGACGGCCGTATCCATGGGCATACAACGCCTGGAGGTGCGCGGGGACTCAAACCTTGCAATATCTCAAATAAACGGAGAATTTGATGCCAAAGATCCAAAGATGGCAGCTTATCGTAATGCCGTCTTAAAAATGTCGGCTCGGTTCGAGGGGCTTGAATTTCATCACGTCACCCGAGAAAGTAACCAGGCGGCGGACGTCCTTGCTCGCATTGGCGCTAAGCGCGACCCTGTCCCACCTAACATCTTCCTGGAAAGGCTTTTTAAGCCATACGTGGTGTGGCAAGGGGAGGGCGGCAACAACAGTCCAGATTCGAACACAATCGAGATTCTGAACACACCGATATCATCGGGGGCTCATCCACCGAAATTACACCCTCGGTCCATCTCATTATGGCAGTCATTGCCCCATGGACCGAACCCTTCTTGGCCTACATAAATAGGAAGGATCTCCCCGAAGACCAGAATGAGGCCCGCCGCATTGTCCGGTGTTCAAAGGCCAACAAGGTTCATGACGGAGAGCTCTACAAGAAAAGTACTACCCGAGTACTTCAAAGATGTATCTTCGAGGAAGAGGGGCAACAGCTTTTGGCGGAAATTCATGCTGGTCTAGGCGGACACCACGCCGCAGCCCGGGCCATTGTTAGCAAGGCCTTCCGTGCAGGGTTTGATTGGCCGATGGCCTGAGCGGACGTGCAGGACCTTGTCCAATGCTGCGTTGGATGCCAACTCTTCGCCAACCAAAGCCATATGCCCCAACTGCCTTACAAACTATCCCCATTACTTGGCCTTTCGCGGTCTGGGGACTGGATATGGTTGGACCCCTTAAAGGGGGAAGCCATAAGAAAAAATATCTGCTGGTCATGGTGGACAAATTCACTAAGTGGATAGAGGCTAAACCGGTCAAAACGGCTGAGTCCGGCCCGGTGATAGAATCCATATCCGGTGTTGTGCACTGTTATGGTGTCCCACACAGCATCATCACCGACAACGGCTCTAATTTCATAGCCTACGAGGTGAAAACCTGGTGTACTAATCTTGGCATTAAACTCGATTACGCCTCCGTCTACCACCCGCAAACCAACGACCAAGTCGAATGAGCCAATGGTCTTATCATGAGCGGCATCAAGCCCAAACTAGTGCGGTCTTTGAGAGAATCTGACAAGCACTGGGTGGATGAGCTCGACTCCGTACACTGGGGGCTGCGGACCACGCCCAACCGTACTATCGGATACACACCTTTCTTCATGGTGTATGGCCTGGAGGCTGTATTGCCCTGCGATATTATCCACGACTCTCCTCGAGTGCGTATGTACGAAGAGAGAGAAGCCGAGCTTGATCGGCAGGATAGCCTAGATGCCTTGGAGGAGGAGCGCGATGTCGCAAAAGCCCGTTCTGCATTTTACCAACAGCATGCTCGAAGATATCAAAGCAGAGAAGTACGGGCCAAGACATACAACATTGGCGAACTCGTTCTACGCCTGCCGGAGAAGAAAAAGGACAAACTCAAGCCCAAATGGGAGGGTCACTTCATAATTGACGAAGTTCTCACCGGAGGGGCGTACCGTCTTCGCGATGCATCAGACAATCGCCTTGAGCCGAACACCTGGAACACGGTCAGACTCCGGAGATTCTATGCCTAGCGCCGAATTCCTTGTCCGTCTCCTTCTCCCCTATAGTTTCCATTATTTTCTCTCTCTTTTACGATTACCTTTTTCATTCTCGCTTTAAAGCTTTCGTACGGTCTGACCGCACACCCCTGACGCATACATCTTTAAATATGTACGTCCATTATACCTGGGAGCTTCTTGGACGGAAGCTTTTTGCTATTATTCCTTGAGCATCAAGCTCTTCACATATGAGTTTTTCCATATGTACCTTTTCTTCGCCACTATATGTATCGATATGACTTATGTTTTGGCGAAGCTGGGTTGCCTGGCTCCTGTGCTTATGCCCTATGTTCCCATTAGTTCGGCTAGGGCATAAAGGGATCACCTCTACGATTGATACTGCCGGGTCATCCGGATGTGTACCTCAGACTGGGTGAAGCCGAAAGCTAGCGTTCTCAAGGGAATATTCGGTTGGTGAATTAAAGATGTTTTTTGCACTCACACCATTGTGAACCCCCCAGAAGTTACACACACTGTGATTTTCACATCACAATTTGGACATGTATACTAATCCATGCACACCCAGGGAAAGGAACCCTTAACGGAACTATTCTCTCTAGAAGATGTTTCTTACAATCTCAATGTAATATAACTTATCTAGCCGGATACAACTTGCCTGTTCAAGCAACTATGACCCCTACGCCTAGTTTTCCACGCATGCCCCAGTCTATTCGGCCGCGATGGTATTCGGAAACACTCCGCACACTCGGGTCCGGAGGTTGTAGCGAAAAGGTCTACCATGACAAATGCTATACAATTCAGTTAGAGTTCCACATGTCAAGGAAAGTACATACTCACTTGGACTCAAACACTTCCTCCTCTACACCGTCCAAAAGACGGTCTAACTTACAATCCTGTTGGGAATATTTGGGGGCCACCTCTACTTGGTCATATACTAAACTAACGGGAATTTCTTCCCCATTCGACCCTAGCGGTCCGACGCGGGCCATGTGATTAGGATCCAGCTTGGTATATCGCGTTTTCACCATGGCCCAGGGCTCTCGCGCACCCTCTCGGCAGGTCGATATCTTCCATAGGCGGATACGCCGTCGCGCTCCTTTGAACAGCTCTACAAGCTCCTCCATACTTCCTGGAGGGGAGGCGGATGGCCATAGGGCCTTGGCAACACTCTACATCGCCAGTCGAGCCTGCTCGTGCACTTGTGACAGCCCTTGCAGCAGATCATTTGATGATCCCGACACCTCCTCTTCAGGACGGCCCGTCATTATACCTGCAATCATAACTATATCAGTTCGACTTATCTCCGAACTACTTTCAAAATAGTTCGGATACATACTGAATATGCAGCCCCGCAGCTTCCTGTTCTCCTTCACGGAGTAGGCTAGCTGGGCTCGCACATCCTTCAATTCTTCAACCAATGTAGTGTTGGAATCCTGTAGATTGTTTTTCTCCCCTCTGACTCAGGTCAGCACACGCTCACCTGCAGCGTGTAACCTTTTCCCCTCTTTTTCTCCCTCTTGGGCGATCTTCAACTTCTCTTCAAGTTGATCGGGTGTTCCTGTTATGCAATCAGCAACAGTATCAGTACAGTTGGCATACAATTATCATTCCTCGATAGAGGGGAAGGTTACCAGAATACGCCTTCTTGAAGTTTTCCAGTTCGGTGGTAGCAGCATTTAGCTGCGCCCGACACTACTCCAGCTCTTGGGCTAGCAGGCCATTCTTCTCTGTAAGGACCTGGTTATACAACGATCCCTAAATCAGTTGTACCAACTTCTTTTAGCCTCGGGGGCTACAGGCATACGGTTATCCTTTTTTGGACAAAGAAAACTTACGTGCACATCTGTCAAATATTGCTTCGTGGCTTTCTAAGCCCATCTCGAGCAGCTCGGATGTATGCGTCACCCGAGCTGAAGGCATTGAAGGCCTCTTCCGAGAACTTGGGGTCTCTTAAGATAGCCCTGCAGCGCCGATGATTCATGGCGCTCTCTACTTCCGAGTTGGTGACGGACATATCTTCCGAACCCTCGGCCGAAGGACGGTCCGGCGTTGTTCCCACACCGGCCCCCGTCTCTCCGGTAGGATCTAAATCCTGGTTGTCGGGAGCACGACAGGCCGGCCCCTCGGACACAGTTCGGCGAACCTTTTTCCTGTAACAAGTCAAACGCATAAGTCAAAGTTGGGTGCGGCCGCTGAAAAACATATTTATAAATCCATACCTCTTTGATGAAGGCCTGGCGGTGTCTTCACCGGCCTTCCTCTTTGAAGGCCTGCTCGGCGTGGGAACCGATCTCTTCGGAATCGACAAACGCCTCCCCTGTGGAGCACGAGATAGTGCGGTGGGTGAGGCAGAATAGGAGCAATATTTTAGAGGAGGTCTCTCTTGATTACTTACGTGGGAAGCTGGAAGAAGACCAGGATAATCGGCGACGATGGCCACTTCCGTGCCGTCATAGCTCACCTGGTAAAACACCCCTTCCGCGAGTACCACGAATATATTCAGGTCTTCTTCGAACCCAGGATCAAGCTCCCGGTCATAGTTCTCTAGCTGTGGGGCAGGGCTATTAAAGCCCCTCTGTTACCTTCCGCCAGTGCTATTTCAAAATAGACGGATCGGGAATTCATTAAAGATGGCTAAGAAAGCGGAGTGAATAAAAGCAAAGGGGTTGGGACTTACCCAGCTGGGAGGGTTGTACATGGAGTACCCGTCTCTGCGATTGATGCGGAGAAATTCTTCTTCCTCCCCTTTAAACAGCTCGGCCAGTATCTTGGCTAGAGCGGCGGAGGTGTCCGGACCTTTCCGACCACAACGAGAGGCATCATCCTCCCCATTGTAGTGCCACATTGGAGCCCTCTGTATTGAAGTGGCTAAACCCCTCGCACTATGGAGGTCGCCATTACCTCTACTATTGTAAAACTAGACTGAGCAAGCATGCTTATCTTGCCTAGGAGCTGACGAACCTCCGCACTGTCCTCCTCCTCAAGACTTCAGGGATGCCAGCTGTGACGTTTCTTCAATGGAACGCTTGCAAATTCTAGGAGACCCTTGCGAACTTGGTCGGGAAGAGCGACGTCTTCTATATACAACCATTCGGAAGGCCATTCTCTAGATGCCTTCCTTGGTGTGCCGGACAGGTATCCGGTATCGGCGACGCGCCATACTTCGGCTCCGCCCACTTCAATTATTGACCCCTAGTGATTCCGCGGGACAAGACAGAACAACTTTCTCCATAATTCAAAATGGGCATCAATGCCCAGGGACAGTTCGAACAAAGCGACGTATCCCACAATATGCATAATGGAGGCAGGAGTAAACTTATGCAGCTGCAGGCCATAGTATTACAGAAGCCCCCGGAGGAATGGATGGATTGGAAACCCAATGCCCCTTAGCAGATAAGGGACGAAACAAGCTCGCTCCCCCCGGATGGATTGGGATAATCCTCCGCTTGGGTCTCACCATTAGGGGAGGCTAGCCCTACTCGAACAGGGACCAGATCTGCAGGGGGAAGAAATCCCTGCGTTTGCAGCTTCTCTAATTGGTTGTGGGCCACTGTGCACCTCTCCCACTCGTCTCTCTCTGAGTCGAAGGAGGAACCGGGAATGCTAGCCATGTTGGAATGGTTTCTCCTAGTGGTCTTTCGGGATTTTTCTCCATGGGATGTTGAATGGATCTAAGATCCGATCTCTTTAAATAGGCGCTCTTCCTGGCCTGAATAGGGTGTTATTTGCAAAAATACCCTGACCTCCCACATTCACTCGACACGTGGAAGACAAGGTTATTAGCGTGAAGAAGCCGAGGGGAGACGTTGAATCTATTTCCGAATACATTACTTGGAGGAGGAACCCGCCTTGCAATGCTGAAGACAATTTGTGTGCCGAACACCTCGCTATTGAAAACTGGTTCGGGGGCTACTGAGGGAGTCCTGGACTAAGGGGTCCTCGGGCGTCCGTCCTGTTATCC
Organism: Triticum aestivum; assembly: GCF_018294505.1. NCBI lineage: Eukaryota > Viridiplantae > Streptophyta > Magnoliopsida > Poales > Poaceae > Triticum > Triticum aestivum. The sequence continues at coordinate 52,394,712 of NC_057811.1, forward strand.
ATGGGCCGGACTGGTGGGCTGTGAAGACACGAAGGCCAAAGACTGTACCCGTGTCCGGATTGGACTCTCCTTGGCGTGGAAGGCAAGCTTGGTGACCGACTATGAAGATTCCTTCTTATGTAACCGACCCTATGTAACCCTAGATCCCCCCGGTGTCTATATAAACCGGAGGGTGTAGTCCGGAAAGGATATACTCATTACCATAGTCATACATGCTAGACTTCTAGGGTTTAGCCACTACGATCTCGTGGTAGATCAACTCTTGTAACACTCATATTCGTCAAGATCAATCAAGCAGGAGTAGGGTATTACCTCCATAGAGAGGGCCCGAACCTGGGTAAACATCGTGTCCCCTATCTCCTGTAACCATCGATCCTAGACGCACAGTTCGGGACCCCTTACCCGAGATACGCCGGTTTTGACACCGACAATGGTCAAGACGTGATGATATATAAATTGTTGTATGAGATGATCTTCTTTTGTAAAAGTTATCGGCAACTGGCAGGAGCCTTATGGTTGTCTCTTTATTGTATGAAATGCAATCGCCATGTAATTGCTTTACTTTATCACTAAGCGGTAGCGATAGTCGTAGAAGCAATAGTTGGCGAGACGACAATGATGCTACGATGGAGATCATGGTGTCAAACCGGTGACGATGGTGATCATGACGGTGTTTTAGAGATGGTGATCAAAGGCACAAGATGATGATGGCCATATCATATCACTTATTTTTATTGCATGTGATGATTATCTTTTATGCATCTTATTTTGCTTAGTACGGCGGTAGCATTATAAGATGATCTGTCACTAAATTTCAAGGTATAAGTGTCCTCCCTGAGTATGCACCGTTGCTACAGTTCGTCGTGCCGAGACACCACGTGATGATCGGGTGTGATAAGCTCTATGTTCACATACAATGGGTGCAAGCCAGTTTTGCACACGCAGAATACTTGGGTTAAACTTGATGAGCCTAGCATATGCAGATATGGCCTCGAAACACTGAGACCGAAAGGTCGAGCGTGAATCATATAGTAGATATGATCAACATAGTGATGTTCACCATTGAAATCTACTTCATCTCACGTGATGATCGGACATGGTTTAGTTGATATGGCACGTGATCACTTAGATGACTAGAGGGATGTCTATCTAAGTGGGAGTTCTTAAGTAATATGATTAATTGAACTTTAATTTATCATGAACTTAGTACCTGATAGTATTTTGCATGTCTATGTTGTTGTAGATCAATGGCTCGTGCTACTGTTCCTTTAAATTTTAATGCGTTCCTAGAGAAAGCTAAGTTGAAAGATGATGGTAGCAACTACACGGACTGGGTCCGTAACTTGAGGATTATCCTCATTGATGCACAGAAGAATTACGTCCTGGAAGCACCGCTAGGAGCAGGACCCGCTGCAGGAGCAACTTCGGACGTTATGAACGTCTGGCAGAGCAAAGCTGATGACTACTCGATAGTTCAGTGTGCCATGCTTTATGGGTTAGAACCGGGACTTCAACAATATTTTGAACGTCATGGAGCATATGAGATATTCCAAGAGTTGAAGTTAATATTTCAAGTAAATGCCCGGATTGAGAGATATGAAGTCTCCAATAAGTTCTACAGCTGCAAGATGGAGGAGAATAGTTCTGTCAGTGAACATATAGTCAAAATGTCTGGGTACCACAACCACTTGACTCAACTGGGAGTTAATCTTCCTGATGATGACAAAGTTCTTCAATCACTGCCACCAAGCTACAAAAGCTTCGTGATGAACTATAATATGCAAGGGATGGATAACACAATTTACGAGCTCTTTGCGATGCTAAAGGCTGCGGAGGTAGAAATCAAGAAGGAGCATCAAGTGTTGATGGTTAACAAGACCACTAGTTTCAAGAAGAAGGGCAAAGGGAAGAAGGGGAACTTCAAGAAGAACGGCAAGCAAGTTTCTGCTCACGTGAAGAAGCCCAGGTCTGGACCTAAGCTTGAGACTGAGTGCTTCTACTTCAAAGGGACTGGTCACTGGTAGCGGAAGTGCCTCAAGTATTTGGCGGATAAGAAGGATGGCAAAGTGAAAGGTATACTTGATATACATGTTATTGATGCAACCTTACTAATGCTCGTAGTAACGCCTGGGTATTTGATATTGGTTCTGTTGCTCATATCTGCAACTCGAAACAGGGGCTACAGATTAAATGAAGATTGTCTAAGGACGAGGTGACGATGCGCGTGGGTAATGGTTCAAAAGTCGATGTGATCGCCGTCGGCACGCTACCTCTACATCTACCTTCGGGATTAGTTTTAGACCTGAATAATTGTTATTTGGTTCCAGCGTTAAGCATGAACATTATATCCGGATCTTGTTTGATGCGAGACGGTTATTCATTTAAATCAGAGAATAATGGTTGTTCTATTTATATGAGTAATATTTTTTATGGTCATGCACGCTTGATGAGTGGTCTATTTTTTGTTGAATCTCGATAGTAGTGATACACATATTCATAGTATTGAAGCCAAAAGATACAAGTTTAATAATGATAGTGCAACTTATTTGTGGCACTGCCGTTTAGGTCATATTGGTGTAAACCACATGAAGAAAGTTCATGCTGATGAACTTTTGGAATCACTTGATGCTTGCGAATCATGCCTCATGGGCAAGATGACTAAAACTCAGTTCTCCGGAACAATGGAGGGAGCAACAGACTTGTTCGAAATAATACATACTGATGTATGCGGTCCTATGAGTGTTGAGGCTCGCGGTGGGTATCGTTATTTTCTAACCTTCATAGATGATTTGAGCATATATGGGTATATCTAGTTGATGAAACATAAGTCTAAAACATTTGAAAACCATCGTAACAAGAAAATAAAGTTTCTCTGATCTGATCGTGGAGGCGAATATTTGAGTTACAAGTTTGGTCTTCATTTGAAACAATGTGGAATAGTTTCGCAACTCACGCCACCTCAAACACCACAGCGTAATGGTGTGTCTGAACGTCGTAATCGTACTTTATTAGATATGGTGCGATCTATGATGTCTCTTACTGATTTACCGCTATCGTTTTGGGGTTATGCTTTAGAGACGGTTGCATTCACGTTAAATAGGGCACCATCTAAATCCGTTGAGATGACACCATAAGAACTATGGTTTGGCAAGAAACCCAAATTGTCGTATCTTAAAGTTTGGGGCTGCGATGCTTATTTGAAAAAGCTTCAACTTGATAAGCTCGAACCCAAGTTGGAGAAATGTGTCACTGGTGCGCATCGGTCCTAAACAAATGGTTTAAAACCCCTTTCCGCGACGGCATTTGGAACCGTCGCCAAGTGAGTGTGGGCGATGGGTGGGTCCTTCCCACACAACCCAGAAACCGTAGGGGATACGGCCCCTACAGTACTCCTACTCGTTTCTGCTCGCATTGCCATCGCAGTCGGTATTCTGTGGTGCTACGTTTACGATGCGCGGCCCATCATAAATGTTTCACTATTATAGAACGTGTATGATGAGCGGCCCACCACAAACGGTTCACCGTTAAGAAGATTAGCTAATCGCCGTACGAGTATCGGACAGGATTACGAAACGTCGGACCGTAGTAACATCGTCGTACACGACAACTATCGCACACGCTATTCTGTGGTGCAACGTTTACGATGCATACTTCATCAGAAACACTTCATGGTTGCGAATCGTGTACGATAAGGCAACTAACACAAACGTTTAGTTTGCCTACACTGTTTGTGATATTGTCTGACATCGCACACTCTTTGCAGACGGCAACTGTGTGCATACTTGCACACTTTTCCTCTCTGTGAACCGTCTCGGATTATGGTGCATATCGCAAACGTTTGTGTTTTACCAACCGTGTGTGCCGTAACAACCTGGAGAGCGTAATTTCACCGTAATTTAATTGATGCTTTTCCAAATTGTACCAGATTTGGATTTGGATTTGGATTTGATTGTATGCTACACTTTATTCTATCCATCAGTTACAACAACCAATGCATTATTCGATTCATAGGTACATATGTTCAAGAATTAAATAAGAACCAAATAAAGAATGATGAACCATAGTTGTATACTTGTACTATTAAAGACGGTAAATAAAGAGGCAAAATATATTCTGGTTGCTGAACAAGGTGAAGCGGAATGCCCATATTGTGCCCTCCTCCATGCAGAAGGCACGCACGACTCTAGTCCAACCCCTTGTGATGGCCGACCGCCCATCCTTCACGGTCTTCATGAAAACATCTGGATAATCATCGTGTTCTGCTAGAAATACTTTAACCTTTGCATGCCCACCAATCATGTAGTTTGAGAGGTAATCTTGAGTAAACTGCTTTGGCAACCACTGCAAAGGAATAAGATTTCAGACATTGTCATATAACACAACTCATTATGGGCAGTGAAAAGAAGGCTGCAGAGTTCTTACTTACCATCCTGCAGTTCGCCGTTGTCTTGGATAAAGTATAAACAAATAGTTTAATTTCCATCTTTGGACCCATTTTACTAACAATCTTTATCAGCTTCCTCACTTCATGCTGGTTCATCGATATCTCATTGCCCCATACGCAGAAAGGGTCGAAACGCGGACCTTTATCAATGACATATGTACCTAAAAGCACCAAGTTAATATTAGAAGCTAAACAGCAATGGCACAATGATGTAGTACAACACTCTTTTATAATATGTTTATATACATCTATATGTGGTAGTCCATTTGAAATCTCTAAAAAGACAAATATTTAGGAACAGAGGGGGTATCTTATAACATCCAATATACTCACATATTACATGAATTAACATCGTATATTATGGGCCGGAAGGAGTTTAGTTCGTTCTAAAAAATTATCTACTATCCACGGGTTATAGTTAGTTTGAGCTAGTTCGGGCTCAAATAGCCCTAAAGTATATCTAAACACGAGGGATAGTTTGAGCTAGTTGCATCTATAACCCACCCAATAAAACTAGTATCCAACCAAAGAGGTGCTAATTGGAGCTAGTTCTCATAGTGCATTTATTGTCAATCTAACCAGGCCATCCAAACAACTCTTTGGATGGAGTTAGTTCAGGGTTAGTAATGAGCTAGAAACTAACTCTAACCTCTAGCTAAGTTGATTATCCAAACAGGGCTGTGTTGTTGCTATTGCTGCTGCTGCTCTTCTATGTATATGTAGACATCATTAGAACAATAATGTAACACTCTTCCTTGTTGCTATGTAGCCTAGGATTGCATATTTAGACATTAAGTATAGTGCATGTTGCTATGTAGCCTCAGATATATTACATATGGCCCTATTTAACCTAAGGAAAAATGGGTTGCAGATATATTCGGTTAAAAGTCCGATTCACCGATTATTCCCTTATCAGCCGCCGGCCTATATGGTACCAGCTATGGATATCCTGAACTGTGACCAGATATAAGCCATGGGATGAAACTAACCTCAATGGAAAACAGCAGTCGTTCCCAAAATTGTCCTGTGTAGGTACATCAAGAAGCATGTTAAGCACAAAATTACACATGGCAGACAAAATAATCTCCAAAAGATAGCTTCAGTGTGCAGGTTTAAGCACGCTAGTAAAGCAAAACAAGTGAAAAGGTGTGCTAACTGCAACAGGCCTAACATTTAATAACAAGCAAACATGGTCATTCAAACTGGTATTGTGCCGGTCTAAGTACACTGGTTATGGTTAAATAAAAATGGAAAGGCGTGTTAACTACAAGATCCAGCAACCAAATGTAGTCATTCATAGTGGTATTGTTGAAACTGGTACTGGTGAAATTGAACTGCACAGTTCATACTTGCACATATAGAACATCACATTGTGAACAACTGGAATAAACAAGGCATACTACGAAGAACCAAAGATAGCAATTGAAACTGAACATATGCTAACTACAAACAACCAAACAATCAAAAAACTTTAAAATAGGCATATGCTAGCTATAACAGGCTTAACAGCAAGCAAATATATGCATTCCTATCGGTATGTTTAAAACTAGATTCATGAAATGTACTGCACAGTAAATAATTGCACATATAGAGCATCACATTGTGAACAACTGAAATAAACAAATCATGGGTTTCCTCACTTGTCACAGATGGGCTCGTTCCCATGGAAAGAGCATGGACCCTGGATGCGCTCCATGTTGTCGCAGATGGGCTCCTTCCTGTTGGAAGAGCACGGCTGTAGGGTGCCCTCCCTGATGTCGCAGACGGGCGCTTTCCCCTTGGAAGAATAGATGGGCTCTTTCCCCTTGGAAGAGCCAAAGAGGGTGCCCTCCTCGTGGTCACCGTCGATGAGGTCTGACTTTGAAGCTGTGGATCCCAAGCCAGCGTCGCAGAACGTGTCCTTCAGAAATGACAAAAGGGGCTCGATGGAGATGTAGAATGGGAAATTGTTGACAGTGAGCCAGAGGAGATCAGCGGCGGGGCCATGGATGAGATCGACGGTGGTTGAACCCGAGGGGTTGGGGGTGGGCCACTTAACCTGTGAAACAGCCCGCCCTAGGGCGTCGCTGTCGATGACCTCGATGTCGTAGCTGCAGACGAGACATGCCCACATACTCTAGCCCGCTGCTTGAGTGCCTGCCGCCAGTAATGGTCGTCAGCTTCCTCGGCGACGTCGGGCGAAGAGACCGCTATACACCTCTTTTAGGCTAGTCGCTCCTGGAGCTCCATGGGAAGCGTAGCCGGGCTTAGGCTGCGACGCTCTGGAGTGGGGGATGGGGATCTGTGGGAAAGGGGGCGTTTGGCAGGCGTCATCTAAGAAACTCAGGGCGGCCTGGGTATGGAGATCGGTGGGTAAGCTGCACGGGCAAACCGGCAGATGTTGACAATGGAGGCCTTGAGGCAACGGTGGCGGGGACTTTGCTAGGGTTTTGTGCGAGGGAGGGGGTGTGTGGGTGTGCATGCACGCGCATGCCCGAGGAGGTTTTGGTGTGTGTGCGTGTGTGTGGAGGGGGCGCGGGGTGTTTGAGGAAATGACGCGGGTACTGAAAATTTTACTAAGCAAGAGTCAAACGCGGGAGTGAAATGCCGGGCTATTGAAAATTTTGATGATAGTGCATCGCACACGGTCCGGAGATAACAACCGTGTGTTATGAAAAAGAAAAACCCTCGAGGCGGGCAGATATTCTCGATGTAGGCGGGATTGGGAACAAGAAAGATCGCACACGGTCCGGAGATAACAACCGTGTGTTATGAAACATAAAAACCCTCGAAGCGGGCAGATATTTTTGAGTGGGGGAGCCTCGTGGAGCCCAATGTACTGTGCGGATGTGTGCGTGACAGGTGCACCAGCGTGGCACACGGTTAGTTTGAGTGAACCGTGTCTGTTGCGTCATCCGACTTATGTAATGTTCATAAATTTGGCGCAAAATAACGCGGGAGAGGGTCAGAACACGAACACACTTGCATGTGGACCAAATTTATGTATCAAAAGGGTGGTTTGATTTTCATAATACCAAATGCAACTTCGATGTGGCACCTCTCTTGCAAAGCACACGGTATTGCTTGCGCCCACCCTCTCATGTCGGTACGAAGGGAATCCTAAGCTATGAATGCATGCCCCCTCCCCCTCAACCGAGGTTCACCTAGCAAAGTGCGAAGTAGCTAGCAGCCCCCCTCCTCCCTCGTGTCGGCACGAAGGGAATCCTATGCTATATATGAATGCCTGCATGCCCCCTCCCCCTCAACCGAGGTTCACCTAGCAAAGTGCGAAGTTGCTAGCAGCCCCCCTCCTCCCTTGTGTAGGCACGAAGGGAATCCTAAGCTATATATGAATGCATGCCCCCCAACCGAGGTTCATCGTAGCAAAGTGCGGAGTAGCTAGCAGCCCCCTCCCTCGTGTCAGCATGAAGGGAATCCTAAGCTATGAATGCATGACCGCCAACTGAGGTTCACCTAGCAAAGTGTGAAGTAGAGCTAGAAGCCCCCCTCCCTCGTGTCAGCACGAAGGGATTCCTAAGCTATGAATGCATGCCCCCCCAACCGAGGTTCACATAGCAAAGTGTGAAGTAGATAGCAGTCCCCCTCACTCGTGTCGGCACGAAGGGAATCCTAGCTAAGCTATGAATGCATGCCCTCCCCCCCCCCCAACTGAGGTTCACCCTAGCAAAGTGCGAAGTAGCTAGTAGCCACCCCTCCCACATGCCGGCACGAAGGGAATCCTAAGCTATGAATGCACATGCCCCCCCCCTCAACCGAGGATCACCTAGCAAAGTGTGAAGTAGCTAGCAGCCCCCCGCCCCTTGTGTCGGCACGAAGGGAATCCTAAGCTATGAGCATGCCTCCTCCCCCCCCCCAACCGAGGTTCACCTAGCAAAGTGCGAAGTAGCTAGCAGCCCCCCACCCCTCTCGTGTCGCCATGAAGGGAATCCTAATTAAGCTATGAATGCATGGCCCCCAACTGAGGTTCACCTAGCAAAGTGCGATGTAGCAACCCCCCCCCCCCCACAGACACACACACTTTTAGTCGGCGGACCAGAGATGCATATATCTCACCAAGATGGATCGTAAAACGGCCCAAGAATAATCCACCTTGGCCGTACAACCTCTCTCTTGTTGTTGGTCAAAGTGATGTCCCTCCATGCGACCCCGGAGATGGGCTAGCTCGCCAATAATCACGCGAGTAGCTAGTCCCCAAAGACAACCACTGCATGCGTGTGGCCCCAACATATGTATGGAGAGGTGTGTTTTTGAGTAACAATGAACAACTTTGATGTCGCACCGTGATTTCGAACTAGAAATCCCCGCACTGAGTGAGGGTTAGGTTGACGATGCATATGTATGTTACACCACACTTCAAGCCAACGACGGGGATTCATATATGCATGCATGCGTGCATAGTATATGCGCTCAAACTTAATTGGGTCTGAATCTCACCATGACCTATACTACGATAACACTTTCCAAATGAAGAATCCGCCATGGTAACCTATCTTGTTGTTGGTCAAGGTGATCATGGATGTCCACGCGTGCCCACGAATATATAGGCTTGTCACCGATAACCACGCGAGGGAGTGTATCCTTCGAAGGCAACCACTACATGCATATGTATGGAGGTGATGCGTGCATGCATGCATGTTTGAATACACAACATTGATCTGGCGCGTGTGTCAAAAATCGTACACTAGCTCCCCACACAGTGCGAGATCGATTCATGATGGTGTCGTTGTGCTAGCCACTTCGACTAGATGGGAGGGATTCATGCGTACACATGCATATGTGTGTGCTGAAAGTGTATCATGCATGTCATCCCAGAGCAAAAATAATAATCCCCTCCTAGGTCAAATTAACTTCTCTTGTTGTCAGGCAAAAAGAAGTGATGGACCAAGCGGGCCCACAGATGGAAAGCATCGATATCGCTGATAACCTCTTAAGTGGGTGCGAGAGGACAACCACCGCCGCTTTGCATGTGGGCCGAACATATATATGTTGAATACCCAAAATGCACAACTTTGATGTACCACATGCCTCAAAAACTGTAAACCACGCACCCACACAGAGCGAGGTTCATATCAAGCGTACTACATATGATGGTCCCCTTCCCCCCTCTTCACTATATGCTCCTGCCATAATATATGTACAACCCAAAAGAATCCTCATCGATGGTGAAATTAATTAACTTCTCCCGATGTAGGCCAAAGTGATGCATGCATGCATGCATCGACAATGGCCTCGTGGGCTCACGGATGGAAGCGTCACACGTGAGTGTCCTAGCTAGGATATATATGCATGTGGCCCAAAAAGGTGTTGTGTGATGTTTGAATAACCAATTTCACAATTTTGATGTGGCACGTGCCTCGGTAACCAAAAAGTCCCGACACTGAGTGAGGTGTACTTGTTCACGGACGCATATGTATAGTATATATGCTAGTCCCCTCCCATCTCTTCGACGCGTACTATATAGCACCATAACACAAACAAAAAAGATTATACCTTGCTGGTCAAATTAACCTCACTGCCGGCTGTTCGTCAAAGTGATGGACGATGACCTCGCGGGCCAACAGAAAGCATCACACGCGAGTATCGAGTGTTGTGTAGGACAACCATCGACTGCATGTAGTCAAAACATTTATGTATGAAAGGGTTGTGTAATGTTTTAAATAATGATTTCACGACTCTGATGTGGCACCAGCCTGCCTAACAAAACGGCCAACCCACACGGTGGTCACAAATCGTAGTGCACTGCGAACCACTCGCCACCCCAGACACACACACCCACACACACCGCGAATGCACCGCAACTACGATGCATGTTAAATTAATTATCCCGCGGTGAACATACATGTTACCAAAGGAGGGACGTTTTAATTTCAAAAAATTCACAGAGATCATTAAGACATTTTAGTATATTGATTGATTGATTTTCTATGGGTATAATGTGCAAAAATCAATTTTGAGCTACATGCACACGTGATAGTACACCTAAATGGATTGCAAAAACACATGTGTCTCACTAGGTGCATGTTTGCTCCCCTTGCAACAAATTTCAAATATTGAGAATCTTGATTTTTAAATTCTAGTACATCCAAAACTTATTTGATGTTCATGAAACTTATTGTGTTGTCATATGGACACCAATACAAAGTGGCATTGTACTTTTTTGTCAAATTTGAGACCAGTTTCGATGTAATCTTTATCTAATTATAGACGGGAGATTATTAATAATTGGGAACCAATATTCCAAACGGATTATTTATTCGAACCGTGAGCGTTAGACCAACAATGGATACGTACCATGCTTCGGCTAAGCAATAAAGCGGCAGCATTAATCATCCAAATAGAAAAACAATATACGTGCCGCCACGCGAGCCGTGTGACGTGAGAGCAGGCGTGAGTTGACGGGATGCCGCGTAGGCAGACGGGGAGGGCGTGTGTGCAGGTGTGTGAATTGACGGAGGCGTGCTCGCTGCATAGTGTCATAGGGAGGCGTGCCAGCAGTCCGGTGCGCAGGCTCACCGGGAGGCGAGCCATCGGTTTGACCGCCGCCCGCCTCTCTCCCACAACTCCCACTACTCCATATTAATGGTGCGCCCGAGCGGCCACACCCCCATTCTCGCTACGCACACACAATCCTCTCTCTCCGCTTGCATCCTCGACGCCGCTATCAGTCCCTCAAAGCCATCAGTGTATGAGGATGCCGCCCAAGCGACCCATCGGAGGGAGTGGCGATGCCGGGGCTGCTAAAGCACCGGAGCATGGCGTGGATATGGAGACAGAGGTTGCCGTTACCGCCGGCGAGTTATCGCTCCACCCTGACGTCGTCGACGGCGTCGAGCTTCCATAGCGAGAGGCGGAGTTCCACACCAACTCCGACGACCACTCCGGCGACGACTCCGACGACGACGGACAGCTGGTTAGTCATCTATACCCATTTATGTGTCCAATAGATCATAGGGTTTCTTTGGTTACTCCTGCCTCCCACCGTTTGCAATAGAAATCCTGTGGTTATGTTGAATCCATGAAATCTGAGTAAGTTTCATTAGATCCGTATAGTGTATTGATTGTTTGAATGGTACAGGTCATAAGTGATTAGTTGTTTCATCTGTGCAAATGATTTCTGCTAGTAATCCGACTAGGGTTAGTGTTCGTGCTAATAATTCATAGCCAGGACTTGACAATTGATTTTGAATGACCTATGTATGTTTGTGCCATTATTTTCTTCAAGATTGGTCTGTACATAGACGACTGTGCTTATGTATAAATAAATAGCCATAAATTCCTAATCCTACTTCATGGCATGTAATCAGTGATTTGATGCCAAATTTGTTTTACTATATGTATAAGTGTTGTTTGACGATGTGGACAGCGAGGATGAAGATGCCCAGAGGAGGTACAAGAGGCGAATCCTGAGGGAGCT